>NW_017308175.1:198507-248045 GCF_000935625.1 Nanorana parkeri | reverse complement strand
AGACTTGACAAATGTAGGGCTCACCCCGAAGGAGCTGCTAATACCCATGTAAGGGGCACGGGTAGCCTGGGGGGCCCCGGACTGACTGACATGACCAAGGCTGGGGGGGCCCACTGACAGGGGAGGAGGCCGGGGCCCAGCAGCACCGGTCCGGCAGCAGAGGAGCCCAGAAGCTTAGAAGCGCTTGGAAAGGGACCCCGACCAGCCCATCTGAGACCCCGCTCAGTCCTGGTGAGTATCTAGCTTCATATAATTCTGGATTGCTGTACAATATATATTACTGAGATTTGTAGTCCTCTATAGCTGGTGGTATTCTGCAATGCTATATAATGTATTGCTGCTATTTGTAGTCCTCTACACTGGTGATATTCTGCATTGATGTATAATGTAAAGCTGGGAATTGTAGTCCCCTATAGCTGGTGGTATTCTGCATTGCTGCATATTGTATTACTGGGATTTGTAGTGCTTCTACAGCTTGTAGTCAGTGACAGAACTACCAGGGATGCAGCTGTCGCATTTGCGACTGCACCCTGGCGCTCTACTGCTGTCCTAAAATCATTAGTCTGTATTGTTTTAGAAAATCTGTAACATGACACTAAGAATTGGTACTTGAGGGGAGTTTTGTCGTGGACACATGGTGTGGGAGAAAGCTTAACCTCTCCTTTGAAGCTTTTTTTCATCATCAATATATCATATATATTTGGACTTTATAACAGTTTGGACTCACTTGGTGATTCATCACTTTTACAGATGACCTTGAGTTGATTTGATGTTTATCACTTCTATTGATAACTTTTGTGTTTGATGCACGTTTGATTGTAACAAGGAATTTCATAATAAGGCATAATTCATTGCACTTTTGCACGAAGTGAAATGTGGTATTTATTTATTATTTCACTGGCTATCACTTTAGTATGATAATAACTATTGTAAACACTTATTTTTTTTATTACACGTTCTTTTGTTGACACTTAATTACGCATTTGGTAACCCCCATTGGTGACCCCGAGCGCTGCACACCCATTTATATACGATGTGACCTCAGTGTCCCGAGCGCAGCAGCTTTTATTTTATATTTTATTTAATTTTACTTATATTTTAATCCATAAGCGCGGATTATACATATTTTATTAAGCTTTGTTTGTTTACTTGTATCAGGCACAGTAAGAAGATACTGTTTAAATATACAGACGTTTGTACTTAATTCTACCTAACCTACCTAAAACAATAATTTTCAGAAAAATCTGACTGTTCACACTGCCTGTATAATTAAGGTGACTTGGAATTTGCTGTTATGTTTTGTTATGTTATGTATCAGTTGTCTGGATGAAAATGATATGCAAAGATAGAATTAACTACATCTCGGCCGGAGATGTTCCTGGATGTAACAGGCCGTGTATATATGGCCTGTTAGTCCCGCCCACTCATGCGCGAGCAAGCGGGAAAGACACAAAATATTAAAACCGGCAGCGATGCCTGTTAACATATAAGCGATCCACCGGCTATAGAGCCGGCAGATCGCTTGTATTAGGTCCCGGTATGTGCGACCCCCCCCCCTTGTATTGTAAGATTTTCTCTAAGTATATATTAGGGGGTCTAGTTTGAAACGGTTTTAAGAGATTATACACACTAGAATGCAGTCTGAATGGAGTGACACCTAGTGGCAGGAATTTGATTACCATTATGTGTGATATAAAAGAGGAAAGGAGTTTGTAATGCTCATATGCAGACCGTTGCCTCAGAGGAAGTCAATAATGACGAAATTCATCAGGTGGGCGGATCCATGCGAGCATTACAATCATAGAGACAGGAGCTCCAGTGGACACAATCCATGTGCAATCCCCTTATTTTAATTGTAAGTGCATTTTAATCATTTTAAATAAATTTATTCTGACATACTACACTATGGGAAACCTTTTTTCTCTCTCTGAGCACAAGAGAAGGTGGAAGATGGAGGCTTACCATTTTATACGGTTTTGGAAAGATAAGCCAGAGCCGGGAGGAATCTACCTCAATTTACTGTCGGATTAAAAACAAAGGAGAGGATTTGTTTCTATTTATATCAACTAAGCGCTAATTGTTCATCTGAAATATGTTGAGCAATAGGAGTCGGTGTGTGAGCCCAGATCTTATCTTTGAGCACGGTGGAAACTGAAGAGCACTGATTCACTAATTGTTTATGTATTCAAGGATGTGGTGTTGCTTTATAAAAGTTGGAAGATATATCCTTCACATATTTCAAGGACTTCATTGTATCAAGAAATAATGGACTTCACAAATGGATATGTAGATTAAGTGGGAGTTGTACATCACTTGTGAGATTTAATACAGGATATTCTATATGTACACATTTTATGAGATGTACTAGCACATCTTTTTTTTTCTATGTTTATTATGGTTTATAGTGTCTAGACCATCAGACCAAGAGTTTTTTTCTGAACTATTAGCACAGGCAGGTGTTTTGTATAACACAAAATTGTTTCATCACTTTGTGACAATTTCACAATTTATACTATTTGTCTTACATCTTAAGAATATTTTTTGAGTTTGTGAAGCTTGCATTTTGAACCTATTATCTACCATTTTGTATTCTTATTTTGTGAACCTATATGGATCTCTAAATAGTGTTTTAGGCTAACGTAGAAAAACAAACCACTTTGTACTATCAACCTACCAGAAGAGATTACTGCTTTATCAACCTATTTGCTGAGGTTTATTGACCACTGCATTCAGAGTTGTGAGAGGATCTTTTTTTTTATTAGAGATAGAACACCTTGCCAAACACACCTGCAAATATCAAACCAAGCAACAACTTTGTAAAATGTCACCACAATACTACCAACTAGGTTATCCTGAAAGAAACTAGTAAAAACACAAAAAATATCCACCCTTTCTCCAAATACTTTACAAAGAAGGCAAGATGTGGTGCCAGTAATTGACTAATTAAGAGACGTAGACCTGAGATACCTATTTTTCGATTTTCAGCCACATGTCTGTCCATAATTGAGTCATAGGCTCAAATCCCATAGACTGTCTTCCTTGATTTTTGCCACTGCTGAAAACATCTCATAATGAGGAAGAAGCTAATGTATTACCGAACTGGCAAAGCAACAACCCAACAGGAGATGCTAGTAACATTGATACCCACTATCTTTCGGTACAAAACAGACACATTAAAAACTGAAGTTCAGGAATATACCAAATACACCATTAAAGAGTATATAAACCCTAATAACCTAAAAAGTGTTTTGTAATATCTGTTCAATTAGTGCAAACTACATGCCAGAACATCCATCACAATCTCCTCCTAAATACATCCAATCACAAAAATAAAACCTCACCTCCCAGCCCAGACATTTCCTATTTACTTAAACCGCAAGGTGAAAACAAAAGGGAAGAGTGAGAAAAAAAATCTTTATTTATGTCCCCAATGCTTATTTCGTCTCTTCCATAGCATACATAACATACAGTATTTCCACTGTCTCATAACTCATTTATTCCTATCTGTCCAGGATCTACAGGCAGGTGGGTATTGACAAAAACAATACCCACCTGGACACACTACACAAACAAAAAAACAACCCCAAAAAACCCAAGTGATCTGGTTAGATAATTCCCACCTACCACATCTATTACCCCTAAACATAGTCCATCCTATAAGAATTCCTGCAATGTCATAGATGTTAAATCTAAGGTCTAATCTGGTCACATGACCACCAAATATGCAACACAGTCCCTTCTTCATGCCCATATCTCCAACATTGCTTAAATATAGTTGGATACATTCTATGTAAGATGATTGGGCACCTATACCACCTAGACATTATTTTAAAATATTGTTCTTGGCTTGGTTGGACTTGGCTCGAAATAGTAGATTTAAATGTTAGGGCAAAAGAATGATTCCAATCCTCTGCCGAAACCTTGTACCCTAGTTCACGTTTCCACATTCTAGTATAATAAGGGTGATTAGGATACATATGTTTCAATAATATATAGTACAAAGACGGAATATAATAGGTCCTGTCCTTGTTCACACACATATCCTCAAATAATGTAAATTCTTGTATCACCCTTCCAACAGCAGATAGAGAAAAATAAAAATGTTTCTATTAGCAGTACGTTAACCACCTCCAAGTGGAAAATCATCAGCACTCAGTGACATTAGAGGCAGCAGTCCATCGCTCATTAATGCTTGCCTAATTGGAGATTAGGATTAGTGGATTTCAAAGCATTGCACTTCAGGAACCATGTTGAGGTTATACCAAGAGGAAAGTCTGGGTTGCTTAGAATAGGTGTAAGAGGGCCCACATAAAATGACAGATTATAGGAGCCAATCGCATTATCCCATATTGTTAACAAATCCTGAACTAGCAGTAATAGGGCCTGTATAGGAGGATGGTTGGATGGACTAACCCATGCAATAGAAAAAAGTAAAGGGGACAGCAAATTGCTCAATTGCTACCCATAATTTGGTACTAGTTTGATGCATCCAATCCATCATACGTCTTTAGAACTGCTGCCATGTGGTATAGTTCCATATGCGGAAGGCCCGTTCCCCCATCTTGTCTGCGCATCACTAAAATGTCATAGCCCAGGCGAGCAGGGGAAAGTGGCCACACATATTTAATAAAAGCCGACCCTAATAAACGTGGGATTTTAAGCAAAGCTATTCTGCCCATCCAGGAATGCTGTTTAGAAGCCAATAGTGTCAGCTTGTGCTGCATAGTAATAACATAGTTAAGCTCATATAAATCCGTATCTCGTACAGGAACCTGAACCCCCAAATATTTAATAGCACGGTTGGCCCATCTAAAAGGTAAATTAGCTTGAAGAGATGCACAATCCTGTCCCGATAACAAAACATCCAAACCCTTCGACTTTGAGGCATTAATAGAAAAATTACCTGAACGCCCAAATTGTTCCAATCTCTTCAAAAGTAGGGTTAGGTCAACCTGGTCTAATGACACTGTGAGAAATCTCCAATGAAGGCAATCAAATACCTTTTTTGCATCAATTGTTAACAAACATAGTGGGATCTTACGTGACCAAGCCAAGTATATTAACGAGAGTGTCTTAATAGTGTTATCACATCCTTCTCTCCCTGGCACAAAAAAAACCTACCTGATCCAAATGGATTAAAGATGCAGTTGTTAGTGAGACAATAACAACTTAGCATACATTTTTAAGTCTATATTTATTAGGGAAATTGGCCTATAGCTGGCACATTGTGTGGGATCCTTTTGTTCTTTAGATATAAGTACAATGTGGGCCTCTTTCATCTGATGTGGAAAAGGGCACACCTCTGAAATAGAGCTATAAACTGGATTAAGGATCGGAGCTAACTCACCTCTAAATTCCTTGTAGAAAGACCCTCCATAGCCATCTGGGCCTGGGCTTTTTCCAGAGGGTAGAGAAATGATCCTATAATTTTTTTTCTCCAATGTAAATGGAGAGCAAAGAGATTCTACCACAGCTGGGTCTAACAGCGGTAAAGCTGTCCTAGTTATATATTCCTGGAGTTGTTCATGCCCAGTCCTATTGCCAGCTGTTGTTAACACATTATCTATAATATACAGCTTGGAGTAATATTGATAAAAATATTTTACAATAAGCTCAGAGGTGTACACTTAATCCCAGAGTCAGGCACAGAATTTTTGGAATATAAATCCCCATCTGCTTGTCTGTAATAGATCATGCCAGTGATCTACTACATTTATTTCCAAATTCATAGCGAGAAGAAAAAGCACAATCCTTATATCTTTGATATGACATGTCCAACATCATGTGCAAATCATTCCTCTTCTGTTGTAAAGTTACAAAAATAGCCGAATCCTGGGAACTCTTATGAAGCTCCAGCACATGAATTTCCAACAACAGCGACTTAATAGATTGCTCTCCGTCTCTCTTTATGTGCACAGCATGCGCAATAAGAACCCCAAGCAGGACACTGTTCAATGCTTCCCATTTTACCGGTAGAGATGTACTAACATTTACATGGTCAGCCATAAAGTTTTTATGAAGGGGCACCCCTGGCTTCTTCAGATGCACCGGATCTTGCAGAGCAGCAAGACGAGCTTCAGCATGGTTTCCCAGGTCCCAAAGTCTCATTAAGGTTTTAACGATAGCCGCCACGAATGGCCGCGGCGGCCATCTTTAAACCTGGAATGTGCCCACATCCTTTTGCTGAACCCGCAATATTTTAAATAAAAATCATCCCATGGTGGTCCAGTGGAGGATCTGTATGATCTTCATCTTTTGCTGATGCAAATCATACTGATCGCTCCCTCATGGTGCCTCTGCTCACAGGCAGGGAGCGATTAGTATGGTCTGAATCAGCCAGAGATGCAGATCACACTGATCCTCCACTGGACCACCAGGATAGTCCCCAAGTGCCCCACTGGACCCCAGGGATGCAGCCCCCTCCCTGCAAAACAGGTAAGCAGGAGAGGGGGCAATGCTTTTAATTATTAATTTTTAATTATTGTTAATGGTTGTTTGTGTGCGATGTGTGTGTTTTTGTAATGAAGATATGTGTGTTTTTTTTAATGAAGATCTATGTGTGTTTTTAATAAGTGTGTGATATGTGTGTGATGTGTGTGTTTTAATGCATGCGATGTGTGTGATTACATGTTTGATGGTTGTATGTGTTTTATTTGTGTTTTAATGCATGTGTGGTGTGTGTGTGTGTGTGTTTGATTACGTGTGTGTGTGTGTTTTTTGATTACGTGTGTAATCTGTGTTTTGGTTACGTGTTTGGTGTGTGTGTTTTATCAGTGTGCGGTATGTGTGTGTTTATGAATGTATGAGTATATGTGTGTGATTTATATGTGTTTGCATCTGTGAGTGTATAAATCTTTGAATATGTGTGTTTCCCTATTTTACCTAAGGCAGTGATTCTGATTTTTTAAACAGGTAATGACTGGTTTTTAAACCCCAGCGCCCAAACTGCAACACAATACCAAACTTATTTCCAGTGTTGGTACTTTGAGAAAAATAAATTGATTTTGTGCTGCAGTTTGGACTCTAGGGTTCAAAAACGTTAGCAATCACTGATCTAGGGGCTACAGGCCTGCCCCTAAAAACAGGCTATTGCACTAGATTATATATCTATCAGCGATTCCAGTGTCAGGAACTTGCTATTTATTTATTTTTTAATACATTCTTTATTGAACAGTTTTATCCATATAGCAGTGAACAAGGGTAAGTGTATCATATAATTTCACATCAGGAATACAGAGAACACAGATAATTGTAATTGACACATATACCTACTACGGCATTGCAAACATTGATAGTACGTCGAGCCCTCGTATCCACAAAGGTCTTGCCATCTGTTAAATAGTTTGCATTGCCACAGTGTGCGGAATAGAAGTGCTACTAATGACATTATATGGTCCGCCCAATGCGGCAGGACATCCACATTGGGAACATGGTAGTGGTCTCTGATACAGGTTGGGGTGTAGGTGTGGCGAGGGGAGGAAACATACAATAGGTGGACAGCGGGCTTGGGGTCGGGAGGGAGGAAAGAAGAAGAGTGGGGGGAGCAGTCTAGGGGCGGGGGTGCTTTCCTCAAGAAGCCATGATGGTTTGGTATTCGGCTGTTGCGGTGAATTTGTTCCAGTAAAACCAGGTGGTGGCGAATTTGGCGGAAGTACCCCTAATAGAGCTAGTAAGGTCCTCCATGGTTCTAATGTCATTTACTTTGGTAAACCAGAGCCGTATCGAAGGTGGGGCTTCCTGTTTCCATAGGATGGGGATACACGCGCGTGCCGCATTCAGCAAGTGTACCAGCACTGACCTGGAGTACCCCTTCAGTGGGAATGAGTTATGGTGGAGGAGGAAGAATGCTGGGTCTTCCGGGATTTGGTGGTCTGTAAACTTCTGGGCTATTTGCCGGACCCGAGACCAAAAAGGTGTCAGTTTCGGGCAGGCCCAGAAAATATGGAGCATGTCTGCCGGAGAGGAGGCGCACCGCCAACATACATCCGGTACCTCATCATACATCAGGTGAAGTCTGCGTGGAGTTCTGTACCAGCCAGGTAGGGCCCACCATCGGGTGGGCGCTCAGCTGTTTGGGTAGTGCCGTCCCACACCAGGGGAGGGCCAGCATAGGAATCGAAGTTATTAACTGCTCCAAAGCCACCCAAGGTTTAGTCTCCCCGTGTCTACACCAATCCACGACTCGTGTCAGGTGGGAAGCCATGTAATACAGGTAGAGGTCGGGGAGGCCCTGGCCCCCCATCAACTTTTGCCGTAGAAGGACCGACAGGCGAAGTCTGGGGGTCTTACCCGCCCAGATGAAGGAGGATACTGCTGCTTGGAGGGAGCGGAAGTAAGCTGGAGGGATACGTATTGGGAGGGCCTGGAAGGGATAGAGGAAACGTGGAAGGATGTTCTGCTTTATAACATTACACCGACCGGTCCAGGAAAACGTGTTCCTGGCCCAGCCCTCTAGATCTGACTTAACCTTCAGTAGCAGGGGCGGAAAGCTTAGACTATATACTTGGGAGAGATGCCGAGAGAGCTTTACGCCCAAGTATTTGATGGCGGTGGAGGCCCAGTGGTAAGGGAAGTTCTGCTGGATACGGGACAGCATCTGTGCAGGTATTGTCAGATTGAGGGCTTCCGATTTTTGGGTGTTGATATGGAAGTTGGCAAGATCGTCATATTGGCGCAGGGCACATGCCAAATTGGGTAACGTGGTGTCTGGGGAGGAGACAAAAAACAACAGGTCGTCTGCGTAGGCAGCTATTTTATGTTGGAGGGGCCCCACTGTGATGCCCTTGATATCCGGATGAGCCCGGATGGTTCGCAACAGCGGCTCAAGCGTCAATGTGAAAATGAGGGGGGAGAGTGGGCATCCCTGCCTGGTACCGTTACCTATGGTGAAGGGTGCAGACAGGGTACCATTAACGTTTACGCAGGCCGTGGGACTCGAGTAGAGAGCTAGAATCCAAGATAGCATGCCCTTGCCCAGCCCGATGTGCTCCAGGGTAAGGCGCAGGAAAGACCAGTCGACCCTGTCGAAGGCCTTCTCTGCGTCAGTCGACAACAGCAGGCACGGGGAGGTCTTCGACCGGGCCAAGTGGATGATGTTAAGGGCCCTAATAGTATTGTCCCTAGCTTCCCTGGTGGGGACAAAGCCCGCCTGGTCTGGGTGAATCAGAGAGGGGAAATACAGAATAAGTCGCATGGCGAGAACCTTAGCGAAGAGCTTAATGTCCACGTTAAGGAGGGAAATGGGGTGGTAGCTGGGGCAGACCGTGGGGTCCTTATCTGGTTTAGGGATCACCATTATGTGGGCTGCGAGAGCATCCCTGGGAAGGGCGTGCATCTCTCGGATTGCATTCCAGGCCGCAAGTATATGGCCGTGGAGTAAAGTGGGAAACTTTTTATAGTATGCGAGAGTGAACCCGTCTGGGCCTGGGGCTTTGCCCGTCTTGGTTTGTTTGAGTGCCGCCTCCAGCTCATCCATGGAAATCGGGTCTTCCAGGGACAAATGGACCTCGGGGGGTAGGCAGGGCATGGTGGACTCCGCCAGATAGGTGCGGATGTGTCGTTGACGTGTAGTCAGGGCCGCAGCGGTCTGTGGGTCCAGGATGTTATAGAGGGTGGCATAATAGTCGCGGAAAGCTGCGGCTATGTCTTCCGACCGGTGGCAAGGGTGTACCCCGGAGTGTTTAATCACCGGATAAAGGTTCAAGCGCGTTGTTGGCGTAACGTTTGGGCGAGGGAGCGGCTACATTGATTACCGTATTCGTAGAAGTGCCTACGGCACTTGGTGAGGGTGGCTTTGGCTTTGTCCATGCCTAGTGAGCGGAGGGCTTCCCGAGCTTCCAGCAGTTGAGCCAAAACAGCTGGGTCACGACGTCTTTTATGGAGGATTTCCAGGGAATGGATCTGTGTCAGAAGTGCGGTCTGTTTCGCCAGTCTCTGTTTCTTACATCTGGTCCCGAGTTTTATGAGGGTCCCCCTAATGTAGGCCTTATGGGCCTCCCACACCATGTACGGGGAGGAGTCTGGGGTAGAGTTGAGCTCAAAATATATTCGCAAATCACCTTCGATCTCCGGGAGAAAGCCGGGATCCTGGATAAGCGTTTCGTTCAGTCGCCAGCGCCAACCGCGCGGAGCCAGCAGGGTCAGTTCAAGGGTCAACAGGATTGGGGCATGGTCCGAGTAGGTAATGTTCCCAATCTCCGTGGCGCACACCGACGGTAGGGCACAATGAGCGACCAGGAAAAAATGTATACGGGTGTACGTGTCATGGACCAGTGAGTGAAATGAGTAATCCCTAGTCGAGGGATGCTGTATCCGCCACACGTCGGCCAATTGGTACGCGTGGAAGTTTCCGCAGGGCAGAAAAGGGCAGGTGGGAGGTCGGGTTGGTGGAGTCTGTCTCGGGGTCCAGGTGTAAATTGAAGTCCCCTCCCAAAATTAGGATGCTCTCCCGGAAGTCATCCAATGCATTCAGAACCCGTTCAAGGAAGGCAAGCTGTCCGTGATGGGGCACATAAATGGTAGCCAGGGTTACTCGCTGGGAGCCGATCATCCTCTTCACCATCAGCAGTCGCCCCTCCTCCCGCGCAGATACCTCGAGCAGTTGCCACGGTACCGACCCGGATATCAGCACACTCATTCCCCTTGATTTCTTATCCGGAGAGTAGCTATGGTACACTGCTGAATAGCGATGGTCACGAAACAGAGGGGCCCGCCCCTCTGCAAAGTGAGTCTCTTGGAGGAAGGCCACCTGAACTCTCTGGCGGTGTAGGTCGTCGAGAACCATTTTGCGTTTTTCCGCCACATTGGAGCGGTGCTCCGTGGGTACAACAAGGAAGCATATTCAAATCAACATTTCAAACAACTTGTAAAACAACATTAATTGTATAGAACGTGACCACCTGACAGGGCCCGGTGTAGGAACCGGAGGAGGTGGCAGCTCAGACCCGAACCCCCCGGCACCAGTTCCAACTGGAGCCAGTGGTAAAAGCACGGGGTTCCAGGCGCGTAACCCCCCCCCGGTCCCCGCGGAACCGCTGCCCGGCTCCCCAACAGCGGGCAAACCCATGTGACAGCGCAGGCAAGGTGAAACCCAACATGGAACAAGTAACAAGTCTTCCGGAAGCAGGACTCGAGGCAAAACCCATCTCCACAGCCCAGCGGACCCCTCACCCACCACTCGGGGATTAGGAGCGTCTCTGGGGGTAACCGATCAGAAGAGTAGGCCGTAAACGGACGGTAGTCAGGACGGGGCCGTGGTTCCCCCAGCAGAAAAGGGGGGGATCCGGTGGGCCGCATCGGCCCAGAGGTGTCTTTCTGGAAACACAGTTCAGCCTTCATGCGAACCTGGAACGTGGCCCCCTCCTTGCGAACTTGGAGACGGATGGGGTAACCCCAGCGGTAGATGGCCCCGGACTGACGGATCGCATCTAGGAGGGGACGCAGGAGGGCCTGGCGGCGAAGGGTATTCCTGGAGATGTTCGGTGACCGTGGAGACCTCCGCGGACACCGCCTGAACCTCCTGGCGGACCTTATGAAGGTCCCGTTGGAGTGCGGCCTCTACCCTTGTGACCAGGGCCGCAAAGTCCTCCTTTGTGGGCAGATATTTCAGGAGCGCCCGGAACTCCCGCGGGACATACTCGGAGGGTTGCGGGGCGGGTACTGATCCGCATCTGTAGAATCGGAGTCGTAGAGCCGTGGCGAACGCAGGCCCGATGGCATCCCACTATGGGCTGGGGAGAGGGATCGGGTGGAACCACGAGGCAAGGATGGCAGTTCACCCTCCGCCACCATATTGGATTGGCTGCGGGTCCCGTTTCTCGTGGAGGAGAAATAGCGCTGCAGGGAAGGGGTTCCCCTTTGCGAAGGGGGTCCCCCCTCTTTCCTGTGCTTCGACATCGTCAGGTGAGTCAAAAAAGAGTGGTATAAGTCGTTTTAGGTCTCCTGTAGGGTAGTTGTACCACGGAGCTCTCACGCTTTGCAACCTACTCCACCATGTGCAGGACACGCCCCCAGGAACTTGCTATTATGAGCTTTCACACATTCAAGTTAATGATCGGGTTACAGCAGCTGCATATGAAAGGGCCAGAATGCTAGCACTCCGTATCCACTATCTTTGGACGCACGATTGATGCATCCAGGGATAGTGATTGATTCCTAACTGCATGTAATCATATCACATACAATTACATACAGAGTGCCAGCGCTGTTATCCTGTCACCCGATCATTAACATGAATGGGTGACAGCTGCTGCATGTAAACGGCAGTTTAGGGATTCCTGCTGCAGGAAATAGCAAGTTCCAGATGCAGGAATTCTTAAATGCACCTAAAATATAGGTGAGAATGAGGCTGTAACTTGTAGTACCATCACTGTTCGGTCCTCTGTATCTGCATTGCTGTGTAATATATTGCTGATATTTGTAATCCTCTATAGTTGGTGGTATTCTGCGCTTCTTTATAATGTGTAATGCTGGGATTTGTAGTGCTCTATAGCCAATCACATTCTGCATTGCTTTATAATATATTGCTGGGATCTGTAGACCCTCTACAGCTTGGTAGTATTCAGCATTGCTGTATAAAGTATTGCTGGGGTTCGCCTCTATAGCCAATCGTATTCTGCATTGCTGTATCATCAAATCAAGAAATTAACGTTAGAGTCTAATTTTTGTTGGCAGAATAAATCCCCCAAAATGTATTACCTAGTTTCTCAGTATTACATGACTTGTAATATGCCCCATTTTGAACATGACCCTCACCAGCCAACTTTTAATTAAAAATCAACGTTATAGTGTATTTATTTTATTGAAAAAGCCTCCAAAATATACTTACTTTGTGCAGTCTTTAAACAATTTTCCTAACCACTAAAATCCAACACCCCTTTTTTTTAACCTCACTGTAAAAAAAATGTGCAAAACGCAATGGGAGATTTCATAAACAATGGAGCAGTTGCACATACAGTCATGGCCAAAAATATTGGCACCCCTGCATTTCTGTCAGATAATGCAAGATAATTGTTGCATTATCTGTTTAGGCATTCTCATGTTTATTTCTTTTGTTTGTATTGGTATGACACAAAAAAGTGGAGAAAAAAATACAAATCTGACACATTCCATGCAAAACTCCAAAAATGGACTGGACACATTTATTGGCACCCTCAATTAATATTTGGTAGCACAGCCCTTGGAAAAAAATAACTGAAATCAATTGCTTTTTGTAACCATCAATGAGTTTCTTACACCTCTTTACAGGAATTTTGGACCACTCTTGTTTCGCCAACTGCTCCAGGCCTCTTAGATTGGAAGGGTTCCTTTTCCCAACTGCTGTTTTGAGATCTCTCCACAGGTGCTCTATGGGATTCAGATTTGGACTCATTGCTGGCCAGTCCAGTACTTTCCAGCATTTTTTCTGAAACCATTTCTGGATGTTTTTTGACGTGTGCTTTAGGTCATTGTCCTGCTCTAATACCCATGACCTCTGATGGAGACCCAACTTTCTGACACTGGGCCATACATTGCACCACAGAATTCTTTGGTAGTCTTCAGATTTCAGAATGCCATGCACACAGTCAAGACATCCAGTGCCTGAAGCAGCAAAACAACCCCAAAACTTCAGTGAACCTCCACCATGTTTGACTGTAGGGTCTGCATTTTTTCTGTAAAGGCCTCATTTCTTTTTCTGAAAACAGTAGAATGATGGGCTTTACCAAAAAGCTGTAATTTTGTTTCATCTGTCCACAGCACATTCTCCCAAAAGCATTGTGACTTCCTCAGGTACGTTTTGTCAAACTCCAATCTGGCTTTTTTATGTTGTTGCCTCAGCTGTGGGGTCCTCCTGGGTCTCCTACCATAGCATCCCTTTTCATTCAGATGGTGAAGTATAGTGCAAGCTGACACAGTTGTATCCTGTGCCTGAAGGTCAGCTTGAATTTGTCTGGAAGTTGATCAAGGGTCTTTATTAGGGTTGCCACCTGTCCCAGATTCACCTGGACAGTCCGGGTTTTGAGTCCTGTATGTGCTGTTTCCGGGTTGCAGGCCAGCTGAAATCCAGACACAGCACATACAGGACTCAAAACCCGGACTGTCCTAGTGAATCCGGGACAGGTGGCAACCCTAGTCTTTATCCACCGTTCAAGCAATCCTTCATTGCAATCTTTGATCAATTGTTCTCTTTCATCCACGTCCAGGTAGATTAGCTACAGTGCCATGGGTTGTAAACTTCTGGACAATGTTACACAAAGTGGACACGGGAACATTAAGATCTCTAGAGATGGACTTGCAACCTTGAGATTGTCCATGCTTTTCCACAATTTTTGTTCTCAAATCCTCAGACAATTCTTAGCTGCTCTTTGTCTTCTCCATGCTCCTTGTGCACACAGAGACACACAACAGAAAAGTTGAGTCAACTTATACAAACTTATACAATTATTTCTTGCAATTTGGAGAAGGTACCAATAATTTTGTCCAGTCCATTTTTGGAGTTTTGCGTGGAATGTGTCAGATTTGGCTTTTTTCTCCAATTTTTTGTGTCATACTAATACAAATAAAAGAAATAAACATGAGAATGCCTAAACATTTGTAAATGCAACATTTTCTGCACAAAGTGGTGCATTATCTGACAGAAATTCAGGCTGCCAATATTTGTGGCCATGACTGTAGTAACCAGTCAGCTTCTCTTTTCATTTTGTTCAGTTAAACTTGGAGAATGAAAGAGAAGCTGATTGGTTGTCATCAGCAACTGCTCCAGATTCTGTCTGCTCCAGTTTTTATGAATGCCCCCAATGAGGAGAATTTATCGAAACTGGAGAAGACCAAATCTGGGGCATCTGTGAATGGCAACCAGTCAGCATATATGTTTTGTTTTCCAAGCTTAATTGAACAACATACATTTGTGTCATCGTTTTCATTAGAGCTGCAGCTAACAAATATTTTCAAAATCGATTAGTTAGCCGATTATTAAGTTCGATTAATCGGATATAAAAATAAAATAAATTTTAAAAAATGGCTCGTGATGGGACTACTAGTTTGTATTGAGATTGCAGTCCATCACAGGAGCAAGCTTGGAGCCGTGGAAGTAAAAAATAAAAAAGTGTGGTGTGCAATATAGTGAAATGAAAAGTGTAAAATTATACAGCAATGAATGCAGAATGGCACCGGCTATAGAGAACTACAAAACCCAGCAATAGTACATTATACAGCACAATGCAGAATACCACCAGCTATAGAGGAATACAACAAATCCCAGCAATAGTACATTATAGCTGGCGGTATTCTGCATTCACCTGCACCTCGGGCACCAGGTGTTGTACCAAGCTGAAGGGGAGCCCTGCGCCGTGCCCGTGGTCCCTGAGTAGAGGTAACATCCCCTACTTCCTGACAGTTGCTGAGCAGTGTATTATTGTGCTTTAAGCTGGCCATACACCTTACAACCATCGCACGACTTTCGTTGTGCGATGGTTGTAAGGTCATTCAAATCTTGTACGATCTGCCCATCTTGGACAGGCAGATCGTACTTGCGATCATCGCAAGCCCTCCCCGTACCTCAGCCAAGCCGAATGCATATGCTTCGGCTCGGCTGAGCTGAGCACACAGCCGAAGCGGGGAGAATGGTCTGCCGTAGCAGTACGCTCTCCCCGCAGTAATGTAAACAAAGAAAAAAAATCCCGGAGTGCAGCCCCCTCCCATTCAAACCAGACCCTTTAGGTCAGGTTCCTACCTGTTAGTTAGGAGTGAACCCCTAGTTAAAAATTCAAACAAAGTGCATTGGGTTCCCCCCAAAAGCCATACCAGGCCCTTTAGATCTGGTAGGAATTTTAAGGAGGAAACCCACCCCAGAAACGTGGGGTCCCCCCTAAAATTCCCAAGCAGACCCATGATCCGA
This sequence comes from Nanorana parkeri, assembly GCF_000935625.1. Classification (NCBI taxonomy): domain Eukaryota; kingdom Metazoa; phylum Chordata; class Amphibia; order Anura; family Dicroglossidae; genus Nanorana; species Nanorana parkeri. The sequence continues at coordinate 232,171 of NW_017308175.1, read as the reverse complement.
GCAGTGGCCTGGCAGGGCAGGAAAGGAGGAGGCGAGCGACCCCTACTCATTCACTAAAGGGTTCAATCTAAAAAGTAAATAAACAGACCAGTCTTTAAGAAAAAATCCTTTAATTGAAAAAACAACAAAACAAAGGTTTTTGGCAATTCCTTTAACAAAAAAGTTTTTTAAAATGAATCCACCGCCATAATCCAAGGGTCAATCACGACATCCAGCATTGTCCACGCCGACACCAACTTGTCGAAATACAAAAAACTTCAGTACCCGATGAACTCCCGCCGCAAAATGACATTGACAGATGATGGCAAAATATAAACAATTAAACAACTGGGCAGAGCTAGCAGTGACATCACCGCTAGCTCTGATCAAATGTTGAGATTTGTCGGGCATCTGTCATACGCTTCCCATGGGTCCCGGCCAAATCAAAACAATTGGCAAAGTCGGCTGTGACGTCACAGCCGGCCCTGCACATTTGTTGTCATTCAATCACAGGCTATTATGGTAAGGTCAATTGAGGATTTGTTTTGATTTGGCCAGGACCTGTGGGAAGCGTATGACAGGTGCCGGACAAATGGAAACAGTTGGACCCAATTGCTTATATTTTGCCAGCATCTGTCAGAATATCATTTTGCGGCGGCAGTTCATCAGGTGCAGACCGGTGGCCAGGCGTCTGTTTTTTTTTTTTTCTTCCAAAAAGTTTTTATTTTTTTGTCTTGCAAACAGATAAACAAATGTATTTACACATACATCCAATGTCAAGTACCAAATGCAGTACAATGAACATACAATACAAAGTAAAGTTATGAACTGGTAGATAATCTAGGGGAAGTCCCAAGAAACAGTAGGGTCCTAGGTTACAGAGTATTATCCTATTACCTTGGGCTTCGGGTCAAGGTTACAGAGAGGGGGCCCAGGTAACCTGGTTCCCAGGGGGGGGAGGGGGAGACAACATACGGAGGGAGAGAAAGGCAAGGTCAGCGAGAAGAGAAGAGGGTAAAGCGAGGAAGGAAGGGTAGAAAGGGGGGAGTAGAGTAGAGAGGCAGCCTTAGACGCAGGAGAGTGGAGATAGCTGGTCAACAACTCTGGCTTCGGGTCCTCATAATATCAAGGAATCCACATAATATCAAGGAATCCACATTAAAGGAGGGAGGAAGGTACGACTCAATCCATGGTTCCCACAGCTTCCTGAACGACACCAGGGTGTCCCTTTTGGATAGCAGTGAGCTTCTCAAAAAACATCACACGTGTTACCCTGCGTTTGACTTCAGCAAAGGGAAGGTCAGGGGACTTCCAAGCCCGCGCAATGACCCTCTTGGCCTCTGTGAGGATAAAGGTGAGCAATCGGTGTTGCCGCAACGTGCACACCGATGGCTTTTTAAGTAGTAGCGCATCTACTGGGTCCTTACGAAAAGTATTGCCGGTAACAGTATATAAGTTGTTACACTCTATGCCAGAATCTCTTTACCTTGGGGCAAGACCACCATATGTGAAGGACCGAACCCTCCACCCGGCAACCTCTAAAACAGTTTGGGGATTGTGATGGTATAGCCCTGGAGATCCGAAGTGGGACCAAGTACCACCTCAGGAGCAATTTGTAATTGGCTTCTATGGCTTGTACATTGGCGGAGCTACGGGAGGTAGTCTCCCATATCTGGGTCCAGTCGTCAGGAGTAATGGATAGGAGACAGACCTGCTAATGTCTGTCTCCCGTTCCTCCTAATGTTACCTCCTAACGGGGTAACTACCACACCAATACCGGGTAGAATCAACGGTGGCTACACCCTTGAAGGGAGCAACAACGCTCAGCAACTGGGCAAAAAAGAGCAGTTATAATGGGACAGTCATCCAAACGAGCTAGTGGGTGAGGGAGAGTTCGTCATCATCCGCATGGTTCCGGAGGGCCAAGGCAGGGTGGCCGGAGGGCGAGAAGAGCGCTCTCTCCCAGGACGTGGTGTAGGCGATGGAGGGCAGTCGTCTGCAGCAGCATCCGTACGTCCCAGCATATGTAGGGAGTCCAGGCATTCCCGCATTCGTAGCCGATCAGTGAGCGTCCATCTTGATCAGCCGCGTGCATGCGCCCTCAGGCGTCTGTTTTTTAAAATATCAATGAGTTGTCATCATCGTCGTGAACAGCGCTGGGCATCAGGATTGACCCTTGAATTACGTCGGTGGATTAATTCTTTTGGGTTTAAAAAAAAAAAATGACTAAAGGACTTGTCAAAAAATGTTTGTTTTCTTTTTATTTCTTAAAGTGTCGGCTCTTTATTTACAATTTATTTGAACCCTTTAGTGAATTAGTAGGACAAGTACATGTACCCCTTACTCATTCACAAGGGGGGCAGCATCTGGGTGTCCCCTTTAGGAAAGGGGTACCCCGATGCAAATAAGCCCCCCGCCCGCAAATGTCCACAACCAAATGGTCAGAGCTTGTTGGGAATAGGCTCTTGTCCCATTGGCATGGGGTAAAGGTGCTTTTCCAGGGGGGACCCTCAAAAAGCACTCTCCCAATGCCGAGGGCATGTGGCCTGGTATGGTGCAGGTAGGGGGGGGGGGGGCTCGCTCATCCCCCCCTTTCATGCTTTACCTGGCCTGTGCTCAGATTAAGGGTCTGGTTAGGAATTTTAGGGGGGACCCCACTCCCCCCCCACGCTTTTTTGGGGGTGGAGTTCCTCCTTAAAATTCCTACCAGGCCTAAAGGGTCTGGTATAACTTTTGGGGACAACCCCACGCCTTTTTTTAAAACTTTTTAACTGGGGGTCCTGCCTAACATTCTAACCAGACCTAAAGGGTCTGGTATGGATCGGGAGTGGCACCTTACACTTTTTTTTTATTATTTCTTTTGTTTAAATTTTTCTATTCTTTTCACCAGCTTGGAGGTAGCGAGCAAAATAACTGAGACAAATGCCGTTTGGAGGCATTCGACTATTCACTCACTGGCATTCAGCCCCTATGAGACTAGGGGCAAACGGCAGCAAGTGAACTGCCGGAGGTTCGGCCAGGGCCAGATTAAGAACATAACGGGCCTGATGCTGTGGATTTTGGTGAGCCTTTTTATGGAAATGGCAACGGTCACAAGGGCCCTCGTCCTCCTGTCCGGGCTGTGATTTGTAGTCTCTCTACAGCTTCGAGTCAGTGGGGGGAACGCCAGAGACTGGCTGCAGCTGTTAGCCTGGTAGATCTGCCACTGACTCTAAGTTGTAGAGAGACTACACATCTCAGCAATACAATATACAGCAATGCAGAATTCTGCCAACTATAGAGAACTACATATCCCAGTAATACAATATACAGCAATGCAGAATGCCACCAACTATAGAGGACTACAAATCCCAGTAATACATTATACAACAATGCAGAATACCAGCAATTATAGAGAACTACAAATCCCAGTAATACAGTATACAGCAATGCAGAATTTTGCCAACTATAGAGGACTACAAATCTCAGCAATAAATTACACTGCAATGCAGAATACCACCAGCTATGGAGGACTATAAATCCCAGCAATACATTATAAAGCAATGCAGAATGGCACCGGCTATAGGGGACTTCAAATCCCAGCAATACATTGTTAAGCACTGCAGAATAATACCATCAGCTATAGAGGACTACAAATCCCAGCAATACTTTATACAGCAATGCAGAATACTAAGGAGCGCCATTACTCTGTTGCTCCGGGTTCACGGTCTCCAGGGTCTCAGGAGGGCTGTGTGGGGTTTCAGGTGGTCTGTTCATGCTCTCAGGAGGCAGTTCAGGCTCTAAGGGGGCCAGTGCAGGCTCTCTGGTGGTCAGTGCAGTTCTCAGGCGGCCAATGCGAGCTCTCTGGTGGTCAGTGGGGCTCTTAGGTGGTCAGTGCGGGCTACGGGGGGTCAGTCAGTAGGGGCTCTGATCGGGTGGTCAGTAGGGGCTCCGGGCGGTCAGTAGGGGCTCCGGGCAGTCAGTGCGGGCTCCGAGCAGTCGGAAGGGGCTCCGCGTGGTCAGTGTGGGCTCCAAGCGGTCAGTGCAGGTTCTGGTTGGTCAGTGTGGGCTTTGGGCGGTCAATATGGGCTACGGTCAGTGCAGTGTTCAGTGCGGGCTTTGGTTGGTCAGTAGGGGCTTTGGGCAGTCAGTGTGGGCTCCGGGCGGTCAGTGCGGGCTCAGGGCAGTAGGCTCTGGGTGTTCAGGATGGGCTTTGGGCGGTCAATAGGAGCTCCGGGAGGTCAATAGGGGCTTCGGGCAGTCAGTGGGGGCTCCGGGCGGTCAGTGTGGGCTCTAGGCGGTCAGTGCAGTGTTCAGTGGGGGCTCTGGGCAGTCAGTGCGGGCTTTGGGCGGTCAGTGCAGGCTCTGGGCGGTCAGTGGGGGCTCTGGGCGGTCAGTGGGGGCTCTGGGGGGTCAGTAGGGGCTCTGGGCTGTCAGTGCAGTGGTCAGTGTGGGCTCTGAGCGGTCAGTGCGGGATCAGGGTGGTCAGTGTGGGCTTTGGGTGATCATTAGGGGCTCCGTGCGGTCATTAGGGGCTCCGTGTAGTCAGTAGGGGCTCCATGCAGTCAGTAGGGGCTCCGTGCAGTCAGTAGGGGCTGCGGGTGGCCAGTAGCGGCTCCGTGCGGTCGGTAGGGGCTCTGTGTGGTTACTAGGGGCTCTGTAGGGGCTCTGTGTGGTCAGCAGGGGCTCTGTGCGGGCTCACCAGTAGATGTCATGTGGCTTTCTATTCCGTCGGTGACCAGCCACGATCAGGCAGCGGCGGGCCCTCTATTCAGGCATGTTAGAGGGCCGCTTGCTCCTCACTAGGGCCCCGAGAGGCCCCAGAGAGCTGCCCTCTAACATGCCTGAATAGAGGGCCACAGGCAGTGACCGGCCGCAAATCGGGCTCCAGCGGCCCTAGTGAGGAGCAAGCGGCCCTCTAACATGGCTAAATAGGATAGGTCACTGGATTGGTGTATAGGTGGGGGCCAGGTGCACTGCCAGTGTCATTGGAAGGGTGTACACACAGTGTACCTAGATCCCACCTTCACAATTTGAACACACCCCGCATTAAGCCCACAGCCACCCACCTTACCACCCCATCTGCCCACTGCCCCACCCACCATCTTAGGAATTACAATTTCTAAAAGTTCCCAGATATGCTAATAATCTATATTTTAATTGATATCTTTTAATCACTATTTTCCAATTTTCCATAAGACATACATTTATATCTATAAGATACTGTAGTTAAATGATGCTGTATTGCTTAGAATATATTTTGTCTTCTCTGTCACAGGTAACTCATCTAGGGTTGGCTGATGAGCTAAGCATTGAAAACTTTCATATAAATAATACAGCACGGTTCTGCATCATAAATAGGAACATACTAGGGCATTAAGGTCAGCATTACAACATATTTAAACATATTTCTTAACATACCATTGTGTATCTGCAACAGCTGAGAGTACTGACATCAGTATGTAAAAATAGATGAAGTAAATAATTTGCTCAGAGCCAGATCACTGGCCACATGTAACCATAAAGAGTGATACAGAATCCTATCTGTGTCATATAAATGAGTCATGTAAACTCATACTTAATTGACATTTTTCTTGTTACTGTGAGAAATTTACATAGATTATTCAGGTTGTTAAATGGAAATCTAGAACTTTGAGGGTTTCATGATGAAACCAGTGCAGATCACAATATTTCTGATGACTAGTAAATAATTGTGAATAAACTGAATTACACTAGATAAGATAAGGTGGAAGCTTTTAAAATGTTTCCTCTACCCTCTACGCCTTTCTGACATCATAATATTATATTTTCTTAAAAAATATACATTATTTATTCCCAACCACCCTTTTTAGCCTCCCCCCCCCCACCTAGACTCGCTAGATCTCACTGATAAGACAGAGGCCCGTTCAGCTGAGATGATGGTTACAAGAAATGTGACCTTGCAGGATAACAAAGTCAAGAAAATGTCCCAAATAGGTTCAAACGGGGTCTTCGTAACACTGACAAGGCTAGATTTGAGTTCCATGCACCCCCAAAGTATGCAACCCGTTGAATTAAAGTATGAAAGCACAAATCCAAAAATGATTAGCAAAAAGACATTGAAAAAGAAAAGATAGACCAGACACCTGCCTTTGATGGTGCTAAGGGACAAATGTTGTTCTACCCTCAACTGAAGGAGAAACAAAAATACAGCCCACTGAAAAAGTACATAGAAAAGACTCACACCAGGGAATGGTGCATCCTGGCGATTTACTGGAACATGAAGCTCCACCTGAGACTCGACCTCTATCATTGCCTTAACACTCCTACTTCCCCCCTGATTATTGATGTAAGCCAAAGCAATGCTGTGGCATTGTCTGATTGAACCCCGACTGACTGATTTATCAGAAGGGGGGTGCAATGGAGTTATGAAAGATAAATCCACTTCCACTTTAGGATGATCCAGAACTCTGCCCTAACCCAGAAGGCTGGGGGCTGTTGTAAAAATCTTCCTATGTAAAGAAGAAAAGCACTGCCCTCCAACAATGCCGGGGACAGAAGCCACCACGACAGAGGCATCTTGGTTCAAGGATGTAACCAGATTATCTTGCATAGAGAAAGATTTGTCCCTTGCTGTGAGAATATCCTGTTGCAAAGTTGTGGGGTGGAATTGGAAACCACTTCGAAGGTAGATACCATCAGTTCTAGCACTTACATGCAACTCAGTAGGAAACAGCTGTGTCAAGATTGAAGTTGCTTACCTGTCTCTGCAATTTAGTCAACTTCTACTGGGTAGGAAGACATTATATGCTATCAAACCTCTGATGGAAATGAAGGGGGTCCAGAGGCATGTCTACAAAAAATAGTGCTTATGGCAAGTGCTAAAATCTCTCTCCTTTCTAAATATCTGACACCCATATTTTAGATATTGTTACCATAATATCAAGTCAAGAATTAAAGTCAAATTCATTAATCTTTTAATTATCAAATGGTGGCACTACATGAAAATTATAACTGCATCTATGCCATTTATATAGCTCCCTAAAATTCTCCTATACCCCTCTATAGTATATTATATACACATAGTATATACCCATTCGTAATCTCTCATCTCATTCAGCTCCTCTATGTTTCCTCTAATGATTTATTGTTACCCTGATTGCCTAGCGGCAGGGAAAGGGAGGGAGGATGAGGTGTGTGATATGGATAAGTTGCAAAGATTCCCTGCCTCCTGCACTGATCTCATCACACCCTGATGCTTGACTCTGGAAAGAGTGTAAGCGCCAGATGAGCCTCAGCCCAATCACAGATGGCTGACACAGGCAGACAGCTATCCATGTGTACAGGCCAAGTTAACTTGATGCATGAATGTCCATGAATGATCATTGGGCTAAATCGTTCGGGGCACCAGGGCCGGATTTCCCACACGGCCACCGAGGCCCAGCCTCGGGGCAGCAGGGAGTAGAGGGGCAGCAGGGGTGTGGAATTCCTATCCCCCGACGACATGCAGTTACGGGCACAGGGTAGGTAGTTTTTTTTCTACTTTTTGTCCTGCTTCGGCCAAGCAGCAGGGCTAAATGTAGAGCGGGAAAGCTGCAGTGATAAAAAAAAAAGATAAAAAGTAGAAGAAAATAAAATAAACAGTGTGCTAAACAGTGCATTCCAGCCGCTAACCCGCACTGTAAGTGGTGTGAACAAGCCCTGAAAGAAGATTTCTCTTACTTTTTGCTTTTCTCTTTCTGTTGTGCTTTAAGACATGTAGTTAAAGCAGACCTCCTCAATAAGACACAGACAGTAATAAAAAAAAAGAAAACTTGACAAGGGTTTCAATTATTCCTTTCTTTAGCCAAATCTAAAAAATATTTTTGCTTCAGATACACTTTAAGAGATATAATGTAATATCAAACAATCTATAAACCAATGATGATTGTATATTTTTATAGGAATTTGTTTTTGAAATAATTGGTTATAAATAAATTTAAAAAAATGGTTATTATAATCAAATAAAAGTCAAGTTTGTGAGTGTCACTTGAGTGACAGCTCTACGTCTGATGGGGCTGCTGACATCACATCCAAGATGGTGGTGACTAGCAGCAGTCTCAGGGCTTTTGGATGAATACATACAATTTGTTATATGCAAAAATAATCTTATGGGAAGATTGCTGTTAAAATGAATGGTCTCTGTAGTTGCTTTCAGAAATAAAAGTGGTAATAATTTATTTTTATCAATAAAAAAAAATGGAGAGTAAATGCACAGAAGAGAAATCCAAATCAAAGCAATATTTGGTGTGACCACCCTTTGCCTTCAAAACCACATCAATTCTTCTAGGTACACTTGCACATAGTTTTTGAAGGAACTCGGCAGGTAGGTTGTTCTAAACATCTTGGAGAACTAACAACAGATCTTCTGTGGATGACGGCTGCCTCAAATCCTTCTGTCTCTTCATGTAATCCCAGACAGACTCGATGATGTTGAGATCAGGGCTCTGTGGGGGCCAAGCCATCACTTCCACAACTCCTTGTTCTTTATGCTGAAGATAGTTCTTAATGACATTGGCTGTATGTTTGGGGTCGATGTCCTGCTGCAGAATAAATTTGAGGGCCAATCACACCCTTCCCTGATGGTGTGGCATGATGGATAAGTATCTTCTTGTATCGAGAACACCATTGATCCTGATAAAATCTCCAACTCCATTGGAAGACATGGAGCCCCTGACTTTCAAGGATCCTCCACCATGCTTCACTGTTGCTGTTTTGCTTGGATTACAAATCCCAAGGACGAGCCCCCAAAATATAAAGCTTATCCCAAATATAAGGCTTTGCAAAATGTTTACCTATATTTGTTGTCTGGTTCTTGCAGTACAGCTCAAGGAAACTGACCCAGTAGCATTTAACTTACTTTACTAGGAAAATAGCTTCTGTTTCCAGTCTCTCTCAAAGTCCTTTGTTTCAGTGACATCCTCCTCTCGCTCAGAGTTCCATTTGTGCTTGGTATGGTGAAGTCCCACTGAGAATGTGTTGCGCATGTATATACATACAGTGGTGTATTTTGGTTTTGTGCTGCCCTAGGCAAGACTAAACTCGGGCTCACCTAATCTGCATTTGTCCCACCCCTTCCTGTTTAAGATCAACCCCATTGTTTGTAAACTCCAGCCCTTCCTCTTTAGGCTCTACCTTTTCCTCTTAGAGCTCCGCTTTTTCCTTGCTGTACATTCAAAGTGGATTATGAATGCCTGTATTTTGTTGTCGTAGAGGGAGTACAAATTCCAGCAATATATTGTGCAGCAATGCAGAATAATATGAAGCTACTTACTTTGTGCTACTCTGGGGTGCTGGGCTGATGTCTCCAGGGAAAAATCTAAGAAGGCCTATGCAGGGTCTCAAGAGGCTGTGCGGGGTCTTAGGGGGCTATGCAGGATCTCAGGGGGCTATGCGGGGTCTCAGGAGGACTGTGTGGGGTCTCAGGAGGGCTGTGTGGGGTCTCAGGGGGCTATGCGGGGTCTCAGGGGGGCTTTGGTTCAGCAAATTCCCGGCTTCTGGTCCAGTGCAATGGCAAAAAATAGTGCATGCATTTATTTCATGCACTATTTTTTTGTGATCGCACTGGACTAGATCTGGGCATTGCTGTACAATGTGTCCTGGTGTGGGTTGGGCATGCTTGTGGTGCCATTGACTTGAGTGGTACTGCCATGCCCCCTCCCACCCCTGAATGCAGGGAGGCTTGCTGTATGTGATCCAGTGTGTTCCGGCCACTAACTGTGCTTGAACGCACTGGATTAGGTGTGAACAAGCTCTAAATATAATAGATCCCAGCACACAGGTAACACCTGCACACAGGTGTATATATAATAGATCGCAGGGATCTCTATATCTGTGTCACACAGGTATAGAGATCTATTATATATACCTGTGTGCAGAGATCTATTAAACAAGGCTGCCTGTAGTACACACTGCACTTGCAGTTTTTTAAGTGCTCCAGTCCATGGGACCCCATCCCCACACTGCTCTGCCCAGTCCCTTACCCAGTCAGCAGTCAGATAGCAGCTGAGCTCCCTGGGCTGCCACTAGTCCACCTTTGTTTAGTTCCCTTGGGGTCCTTGCATCGTTCTCCGGCCTTCTATTTCCAGTGCTTTTCCCTTGAATGCCTGAGAGCAGAAGGCTGTCCCCGCCAGCAGCCTGTCAGCAGTGAGTATTTTTCTGCTTGTCTCAGCTGGAATGTAGAGAAAGTGAAAGCAGCGGCGGTCAGGTATTCCTTCGGCTGCTGCTGTACATTATGCTGTGCATTATCCAGGCTGGATGTCCCCCAGAATTATAGGAGAGGGGGAACGGGTCACCTCACTGGTTTGGGGGCAGCATTTTTTGCCGCCCCTGATGAAAGTGCCGTCTAAGGCACACACCTTGTTTGCCTTGCGGTGGATACGCCCCTGTGTATATGTGTACAGTATCTCTCTCTCTCTCTCTCTCTCTCTCTCTCTCTCTCTCTCTCTATCTCTCTTAATGGATTTTTCAGGCACACACACAGGAAACTTGCAAAGAGACGGTGGGTCTGCTCATTTAAGCAAGTATAAACAGAGCAAAATGTTTTTTTGATAATGGTATGGCTGCCCTGTATTGTTTCCCCATTATTCGTATCCAGCTTACTCAAAATGGGATATTGTTATGGGGAAACTTTGTGTAGGCAGATCAAGACCTAGTCATGCTTCCTGGCAACATTGACTATTGATGGCAAGACATGATGCAATGCTCCCACCTAGAGGTGGGAAAAATTAGATACATCTGGCATAGGTTAAGAGGCAACGCCCACAGGTGGGCTGACTTTTTTTCCTTATAATAGCCAGCAGCTCAAAAAGTGAATTTGGGACTTCACAAATAGAACTCTGACCAAGAGAGGTGCGTCAGGAGACACCAAGGAGGACTGCAACTTTGACCAAGGAGGACATCACTGAAACAAAAAGACTTTGAGAGAGACTGCAACCGGAAGCCATTTTCCTGAGAATGCTTAATTGCCACAAAGTCCTGTTCCAATACGGAATTTGCAACTGGAAGCTAAGTATCTTTAGTGTATCCTCTTATAGAAACTATTCCATGAACTAGAAAGAATAGTTTGGTGGGTGCATGTGTATGTTTGTTTGTAGCAGCCTGTAGGTTTGTTTCGTTTTACTTTTCCTGTAACTAAGTTTGTGCATGCAGCATTTTTGCATAGTAAAGTACATTAAATGCTACTTGGTCGGTTTCCTTGAGCTTTACTGAAAGAAGCAGACAACAAATATAAGTTAAAAGTTTTACCAAGCATGACATCTGGGCTCGTCCTTGGGATAAGCTTTACATTTGGGGGCTCGTCCTTGGGATTTTTAGTCCAAGCAAATCAGTTGCCTGCAGACACTCATTATTGTACCGCTCTCCACCGCTTCGGTGAACAAACTGCCTCCTGCTACAGCCAAACATTTCAAATTTTGACTCATCAGTCCAGAGCGCCTGCTGCCATTTTTCTGCACCCCAGTTCCTATATTTTTGTGCATAGTTGAGTCGCTTAGCCTTATTTCCATGTTGGAGGTATGGCTTTTTGGCCGCAATTATTCCATGAAGACCACTTCTGGCTAGACTTCTCCAGACAGTAGATGTGTGTATCTGGGTCCCACTGGTTTCTGCCAGTTCGGTGCTGGTGGAGGTGCTGGACATCTTACGATGTCGAAGGGAGGTAAGCATGATGTGTCTTTCATCTGCTGCATTAAGTTTCCTTGAAAGAAAATCATAAATTATGAGTTGTTGAACAGGAATCCAGGATAAATCTTCCAAACAGGACACTAGTTTTGGTGACCTTGGTGACAACCAGGGCTTTCCTTCACTTTGTAGGTAATTCCTTTATCTTTGGATATGGGACAGGAAGTGAAGGGAAATTTTCTCACTGGGACAAAAAACTCAATGGGATGGCAAAAAAACTGATGGGTAATTAACCCTCCCATACTTTATCCAAAATGGAAAAACTTTTGGCTTCAGTTTCACTTTAAGCTACACTCACGTCTATGGTAAATTGTGAATTTACAGGAACATTTTTAGCATGATAAAAGGCATAAAGTTCAAAAAGTATAAATGTACATTCTCGTCAGATTAGAAGGCAATATCTGTTTCAGTGCATTCACTCCCCTACACCTTTGCATATTTCCAGGCCTCTCACTAAAATCATTGGGGGCCATTTATCAATTCTGTTGCACAGCATGGCATTGTTAAACAGGAGCAGTGAAACAGATTGTGCAACAGATTTATTACAAGGTTACAAGTTGAGTCATAAGTTCCCTTAGCTGGTATAAAGTTGCACTGCAACAAAATTAAATCTGACCTAAAACATAAAAACTTCTTAAAGTAGAACTGAAGCCTAAACTTTTTTTAAGGTTTGGATAGATTGGAGAGGGATTAGAAGCCATTTCAGGTATTTATTGCTGTCTGTGTCTCCTTTAGAGAAATTCCCCCTCTGTGTTTGTGGTTGTTATCACTGAGAATGCAAGTGAAAGAAAATGTTCAGTTGTCGCCTTGTAGGGATCTCTTCTTACTATGGGACAGGAGGTGACCAGCGCCTGGGGTGGTGGGTAGGAGGCTGGGCAGACCCGTGGGCCAATACACTGGTCGAAGTCCTGATGGGTCAGCTGAAATTTCACCAGTGTATGGCCAGTTTCAGTGAAAGACAGCCTGAGTACTGCAGGAACTACACCCACACTCTGCTGAAGTGGGATGAAGGGGGTACAGTCTGAACATCTTTGCTTACAGCAGCTGTGATTGGCCCAGCCAACTCCAGGAAAGCCAGACCTCAAGATCCTCCTGGATCCTAACTAAAATTACAGTTATAATTCTCTACTATATCCTTCATACAAGTATGTGTTTGGACATACCAATGGGAAATAGAGCTACAGATAAAATACATTTTTTTTACAGAAAAAAATAAATACATATAATAATAATAATATATATATCTATATTTTTTCCGATTACCCTGATCCGATAATCATGATGATCACATAATCGGATACCACACAGATCAGTTTCCGAAGGCTGCAAGTTGCAGTCTGGTCCCAGAGATGACAGCTTTCAAAGAGCGCAAAGTGAAGACAGAGAAAATTTGTGTAGAACCCAGGACAGCCAGTGGCAACCCAGTTTCATGGCTACACACTCTTACTAAGGGGAGGGGGCAGAAGCTGTACTTACTACTTTTCCTCATTATGAATAAGGTGTTAGAAAATGGTTCACAATTCAGATAAGTTCATATTTTTAATTCAATGAACAGCAATGAGACTTTGTGGTGTGCTGCAGTCCGTTGGAGTGCCAATTAAATTGGAGTGGCAATTAAAATGAACAGCAATGCAATGCACCGCAGATAAGTGTGTTACTGTTGTTGCAGGTAATATGCAGTAAAATATATAATAACAGCATGTTACTGCAACACACCAGTGTGCATAGGCCCTTTTGCTTTCTGTGGGCACACCAGGGCACACCTTAGGTCACTGGTGTTAGGGTTAACACTGTTATATTATACCACAAATATATTTATAGCTGGTTTTGCATATTATCACTATTGCACTTTATGTATTTTTCGCCCTTTGTACCATTAGCATTGTATTTCATTTTTTTTGCATTATTGTGTATCTAAGATCTCAATGATATAGCTGCTTGCAGAAATTTTAAATTACAATTCATATTGCATTGGTATAATTCAGCAGCTAGCGCACAATACAAATAAGAATTAGCCTACAAGTTTCTCACAATACAGTTTTGTTTTAACTAAGCAGACAGTAAAAATTCTGGTAGAAGCCACCATTCAGTGGAAATATTTATTTAGTCACATATATATAAATCAATTATTAAAAATGTTAATATTTTTGTTTCCAAGAATTGAAAAGGTGTGTTTCTGGTGACAAAATGAAAATCACATACCCGTACAATGAATGTTATGTGAGACCGCACATAATAGTATATCTATATAGAATGGTTGTTTTATCTGCCATGGTTTAGTCACAAGCAAGCAGTCCCTAGGCACTAAATGTTATTCTGTCCTATCTTCCGCATTTACTGACAAACAAGGGAAAGTAAAGCACACATGGTGGAGTGAGCATGACAGTGTCAAATATAGCAGCTCCTTCTTTGCTATTCTTCAACAGGTGTGTAATTCCTCCTTGAACTCCACTGTAAACATCAGAATACTCCTCTCTCAAACAGAACAAACACACTCCTACTTCAACATTAAGTATGTATTCTACAACATATATTAGTAATGTAACGGCTTCAGGGGTTAGGAGTATGTAATGTGCACATACAAAGTTCAGGATTGTAATCCTGGTTAGAGGCCTGAGATGACAAGAAGACATCCCTTACACCTTTGGACCAAACACCCCCGGAATAGAAAACAAGGAATGAGAGGGTACAGAGTGGCACAGGTGTCAGAAGTATAGTCCTGAGTAGGGACGGGCTTGATGTTCAAGTCGAGCATTAGTTTGACTCGAACATCGGCAGTTTGTATGTTCGGCAGTTCGTATGCACGCCGAACTCCCTGCAAGGCACTGTGCACTGCACAGCACCTTATGAGCCCTGATTGGCTAAAGCTTTTGCCCAATCAGGGCACAGTACTCTGTAAAAGCCATGATTGGGCAACGTCATGATGAGTTGTACCGCATCTGACTGCAGTGCGGTTGAAAAAAGTGTTGTACTGAACAGTACTTTTTTAAGCACACACCACAAGAACAAGGTTGTGTGAACCAAGTCCATTTATGACAGTTTTTTTACCTTGTCTTTCATTTGGGCTACGCTGGAATAAACAGCCAGCGCAGACTGAATGCAGATAGTGTGAACCAGCCTTTAGTCCAGAACTATCAGGCAGCTACCTACACCAGCAAAATCATATACTCATGAGGAGCATGTATATATAGCCAATACTTTTTTATTTGTTTTGGATACAGTAGATAAGGGTTTAAACCCCTGACATTTTTTTCCAGTTGTGTTCAATTGGGGAGATTTTCATTACATTCCTGTGTAGACACAACAGGAAGTAAAAGGAAATCTGGAGGGTGGCTACTTTTGTTCCCCATGGTCCCTGGGTGTGTTGTAAAGTAGCCACCGCTCCAAGCTCAGTCCTGTGATGAACTACAATCTGAATACAAATTAGCTAACTGAAGGTGAGATTGTAGTCCATCACCAGAGTGAGCTTGGAGCGATGACTACTTTATAACACACACAGGGACCATGGGGAAGAAAAGTAGCCACCCACCAGAAGGAAGGACAGTGTCAACACAAATTCAAAGAGGATTTGAGGATCTACAGCAGGGTGATACACAAATAAGATAACAGGTTTTTTTTAAGTTAAGGTACTTGAATGCATTTTTAAGATTTAACTCCTGAGTTTAGTGTCACTTTAAGCATTCTTTATATGTGCCATGGGTTTCTTTCACTGGGCACATAAGAAATGAACTGAAATGAAGGGCTTAAAAAAGAATAGTGCTTGTCATTTCAATATAAATGCAGACTGCAACAGCTATCTTTACTGATGCCACAGTCCTCAATTACTTTTGAGCCATACATAGATATACAACACAGATGTTGAATGCTTGTATACATCCTGTGCTCATGTACTTCCAACAGTTCAATGTGAACTGTGTAATGATAGAGCACTAACCTTAAACCGGACCTTTATAATCAAAAATAAAATTCTACAAATACATCCCTCCTATATATGATGATTAATAATAACATAAACATGACAAGTGTATTCTACCCTTAGTAAACATGGCCACTGTCAGAAGACTGGAGAAGAAAAGAGAAATAAGGTATGCAAAGAATAGAAAACCGGCAATTATCTAGAAGTATGTGTTTGTAGATTGGCATTACTAAACATTTCTAAAGGTGTTTATTGTTATTTTAAAGATATGGGTAAAAATCTGCTTTAAGAATTAATTGCATACTAGAACAGTTTGTAGACCCTATCTAAAATATCAGATATGAGTGAATTATGCAATCAGTATAGTCAGCTGAAAGACCCACCATTTGTAAATTTAGCTCACTGTAAATATCAGAACCCAGAGGTTTCTAATTACTTCAATAATAACAAAATGTAGCTATACAAATAAAATGAAAGTGCCTCCAATATCTGAGGTGTAATTTATTGACTGGAAGTAAACAACTCTGGACAAATGTTCATAGTGGTATTCATCCCAAATTAACTCTCCTAATTGATTGGTAAAAAAAAAAGTCTCTAAAATTTGTTAAGCTGATGGTACACTACTAGATTTTCATACAAAAGTGCATACAAAAAATCTCGTCAGAACATTTGATAATATCAGAGATTTGAAACATATAGTTTGAAATTTAATTTTAACATTCGATTTTAGAATTAATGGAGTTTCCCGAAGGAAAGTCACATACACTGTTAAAATATAATTCTTATGAAAAAACATTTTCCATCCTGCTCCTTTGATTTTTTTGTCACTACTGTCTAAAATGATCGACGATTTGTCCCCATTAACTATTAGAAACTCAAATGTCCCGAAAATGAATTATTGCTCAAACACTGGTTTGTACTGGTGTATGGCCATTCACGCTATAGTGTAGCACATGCTATAGAACAGCGCACCTAGCATGCAGTATCGTGCGCTGCTTGCCATTCATTTGAATGTGACCCCAACACACACCCTGGCAGCTGTGCGCTACAGTGCTGCATGCACTGCTTATTTTTTCATCACACCACAATGCATAGTATTGCAGTAGCGCATGTTGCATTGAGGTGCACTGAAATAATAGGTAACGCAATGTACCTAGCGCACGGTACCACACCCTTGGAATGCTGTGCGGCAGCATGCACTAAACGCACTATAACGCATGCTTACCACAAAGCTATAGTGTGAACTGGCCCTTAAGTCTTTCTACTTTCACACATGCACATATTATATCACACTGAAACCAGAAAAGGCTTTCTTCTTTCCATCAAACACAGCAAATCAGATAAAAAAACTATAGGAATGGATATGCAAAACAGAACTTAAGCAAGGAACCTCTCCAACGAACTCAAATCACATTACAGGAGTAAAACCAACATGCCCCTACATTACATAAATACATACAGTACTTCTGAATGCATACAAGCACCACTAGACAATTATGTTCTGACCTGATGTCACACGCATGTATAGGCGCCGCCATCTTGAACGCAGCAACATGTCGGTGCCCATACAAAAGGAAAAAAATATGCCCACATATAGTTTTTCGTATATTTGGGTATACATTAATTTGTTATTTCAGATTCGGACTAACTGCCGAATCAACGAAATTTTGTGATTCAGCAAGTTTGTTCGAATGCGAATGTACATGTCTATTTAATATATTTTACTATACATGCCTAACAGACCAGGATGTTTGACATAATGCTGACCTTCTAAATCATGACTAGGATTATGGAAGAGGTTCAATGATGACTTTATAAACAGATAGTGGAGGTAATCATATGTCAACCATTAAATATCTGTGTATTATCAGCTTGGACTAAATCTAAATAACAATTGAACTAGTCTTGTGCATCATTTACAAAGGTGAAATAAAACAAGTTATGGAACTTAGAGCAATACTTTAAAGCGCATCTCCAGTTTATAAAGTAGGAACGTGTTATGGCCTCTGTCATGTTTTTTATATCTGCCACCAGTTAGCCATATTTCCCTCAACTTCATTTTCTCAGAGAAGAAAAAAAGTATGTTTAAATCTCCTACTGACAAAATAAGGGGAAATCTAAACTTTAGCATTTGATAGCTTAACAGGTGTTCCCATTGGAAGATTTGCCATCTGCTACTGTACTTTTTGAAATGTTGTATTCCATCCCATTTTTCCTGTCACAATGGTCACAGGAAAAAACAGTGAGGGCAGATCTCCCTTAAGAGGAGACAGTGATAAAAACTGAAAAGAGGCTCTAACTCTATAAGTGGAGTATACTTTTATTGTAATTAGGGACAGAAATATAGCAGAAATCTCCCCACTGGATCACAGGCAGAAATAAAGACCTGCCAGAAGTTCTATCTCTTGCCCCTCTTTTCAAAACTGAAACATGATTTGGTTGGAGTTGGGCTTTAAGTGTTCTTCCAAGATGGAATTGTCTGTTGCACATTTTGCCTTGCAAGGATAATGGCTATTTCAGTGGGTCCAGCTTCTATGACCGGTAACTGAAAAGGCCTTGAAAGTAAATGTTATAAGCATAATATATACAGTATATTTCTTGCATTAGCTTAAAGTAGAACTCCAGGTATTAATATTTATGTATACTTACATTGGTCCAGCTTGGCCCAAATTAAGTATATATATGTTATACTTAGTTAAGCCATGTGATCTTGTAAAACACTAGTAGCCAGTGCTACTACGGTGCTTTAAAGTGTTCCTCCGGGAACTATACTGCCGCTGTGCTGAGTGACTTCCCCTCTGCTGTGAAAACACTGAGGGTTGCTTGCTCGGCACAGCGGCCATACAGTGAATGACTAGTATTTTTATCACTGAATATCAAGCATTCTCTGATTGGAGGAGAGGCTATGCCATCATGTCACTGCCTCTCATCCAATCAGAGAACACCTAGTTCTAGGGGACGTCTCTTAGTATAGCGACAGTACAGGACCCAGATGTTTGCTGTAAAACACTGTAGTATTGCCGGCTACTAAGTGGTTTACAAGATCCCCGTGGCCCTACCAGGTATAAAATGTGTATACTTACATTGGGCCAAGCTGGACCAACCTTTGAAATGTAACTGTGACTGTGATTTTCATTAATTCTACATATGCAGTATTATATATTTAATCAAACGAAACAAATAAAAACGTTTTCCCTTTTTATTTGTTTTGTCCAAAACAAATGTTTATGTTGTGCACAAGTCTACTTTTAAATTCAGGTTGTGAGGCCTGATCTCGTCGTATATTGATATCAATCAGTTTTAGGCTCTGTTCACACCGAGCTGTTTTGTCGCTCAAAGCAAGCCCAATCATGAGTGCAACAAAATGCTCAAGATAAGGTCATGTTTCACGTTTTATCACACAAAGTTTCCCATTGAAGTGTATGGTACCAAAAAGCACTGCAATATGCCAAAAAGTAGCTCATGTACTTTTTCCAGCGATAGTTGTTTTTCTGCTTGCGAAACACCTTGGTGTGCACGGGGACTATCTTTTACTTAAAAATAAAAATCAGATACATGGTTGGTTCTCAAAAATTTCCACATCAAAGTGGCTAAGCTTATTTTATGAAAACATTAAGCTCCATTTACAAAGTTAATTGTAAGCATTATTGAATATTCTCTCAAAGCACTTGTGTGACTACAATCTTACTGCAAGAACACAATTTGCTCTCCCGTATAGCAATCCTGACATTTTAGCAGTTAAACAAATATAGCTTTACATATGAGCCCCCCCCACCACCACCACACACAGCTAATTTATATAATCTGTACAGTTGTAAATACCAGAGTAAGAGAGTGTGGGAACAGTTTGAACCAGGAAAATTATCCAACTTCAATTTGTGAGAATTGGAAGATATTTTTTCCCTGTGAATCCAAATTTGCAATAGTCACCCGAGGTTTTGTTTTGCTATGGGTCTGTGAAACACTAATGTTCACACAAGCATGCTTTTCAGCTCAGTTAACTATGTAGCTTCATGAAAATAAAGCCTTGATATACTTTAGTTAGAATATGATCTAGCCATTTTAATGATCATACCATTTCACCCCTAGTCCTGATTTAGCTTAGTTAGTTATTGTTTTAGGAATCACAGTAGAAAAATGCCTAAATAACTCAGTATTACTATGCCAAATACTTGATTTTATGACTTACACAGTCACAAGAAGCAAATATATTTGTGTGTTTTTTCCAAGTAGCTTAAATCTTACCTTATTGTTATGTCTGTATATTATCCAGTGTCAACTCCTTATGGATACTTAATTGTAAAAATACACAGGCAACCAATTTCAATGTAAACTTTCTCCATAAAATGTCCCTGTAGTCTTAGAAGCCTTAATTCAGGGAGCTGGACATAGTAATGGGTGCTTCCTTCTCAGGCAAAGGGAGAAATCCAAGCTTACAGCAGTGTCGGGTGTCTAGCAGATGGTAGCAGCTTCTTCGTCTATTTTTATACCTGGCTGTGTCTGGGGCAGCTTTTTTCATGGTGATAAAACCCTCAGACTCTGTACTGTTCACTAAAAGCAATTGGACAGGTAGCCTAATTCAGTCATAGCATATAGCCTGAAGTCAGTGGCATTAACTGATAAACAATGTTAAGAGAAGTTGTTAATCACACATAACTACAGATTATGGCATCATGGTCCAAGAATCTGTGCCATGAATTCCACAACCAAATACTTATGTGATTGCTCCTAGTAGGGAAAGTCCAAAGACTGCATGAGGTATAACAGTATAAGGATTTATATGCTTAATAAACCTCCTAAAACATGTATGTTCTCTAGATTTTGTATTGAGGACTAGTGATGAGCCGAACACCCCCGTGTTCGGTTCGTATTCGAACGGCCGAAAAGTTCGAATACGAACTTGAACTCAATGCAAATCAATGGGGGTCGAACGTTCGAAAATGAATGTACCCTTTAAGAGGGCTTATATGCAAGTTATTGGCCATAAAAGGTGTATGGAGGTCCGAGTACTGCCCTGGGAGACATGAATCAATGTCAAAAAAAATACAGTTTTTAAAGGAGCAGTGATTTTAACATCACTTAAAGGGTAACAATAAAAAGTCCTTCAAATATAATGCCTGGGGGGTCCCCTTAACCTGCCTGTGAAGTGGCGGATCTGTAGGATGTATAGAACCTGCTGCAGCAAAACTGACATTTCAACAACAAAAAATGAAATTTTCTCTTAAAGTGTGCAGTTCCCTCTCCCAAACAATACCAGACCCTTTAGGTCTGGTAGAAATGTTAGGAGGGACCAATTTTTTTTAAACAAACTGTGTAGGGTTCTTCCTAAAAGTCATACCAGGCCCTTAAGATCTGGTAGAAATATTAAGGAGGGACCCCATGTACAAAAAAAGAAGTGTGTGGGGTTCCCCCTAAAAGAGTACCAGACCCTTAAAGTCTGGTAGGAATATTTAGGAGGGACCCCATGTAACAAAACAAAAAAAGGGGGGCTTATTTGCATCGGGGTACCCCTTTAATTAAGTGGGCACCCAGATTCCGCCCCCTCCCTTGTGAATGAGTAAGGGGTACCCCTACCCATTTAATAAAGGGTTAAATGAAATAGTTATTAAAAAGTCCAGACTTTTGATAAAATCCTTTATTTGGAAAAAAAACAAAAGACATGTTTTTGACAAGTCTTTTATTTAAAAAAAAAATGGATCCACCGACGTAATCCAGGGTCAATCACGGCGTCCAGTGTTGTCCATGACGACGACAAAATAAAAAATAAAACAATAAAAAATAAAGAGAAATAATAATAAATAAAAAAAACTGCTGGCCGCCGTCCCGTCCGCTCCCCGCCGCATAATGGCATTTTGACAGATGGCGGCAAAATATACACAATTGGGCAGAGTCATGATTGGGCAGAGTCATCATGACTTTGCGCAATCATGACTCTAATTCAATACTGAGCCCTGATTGGGCAAAGTCTTGCACCTGACTTGTGGTCAGGTGCAACACCTTAACAAATCAGAGCTTCAGAGGGCATTTTGCCTTATGGAATGTCCGCGGTCGAACAAACTGCGAACATCCCATAAAGTTCGGCGAACGCTCGAACTGCCGATGTTCCATTCGAACTAATGTTCGAATCGAACACTCGGCTCATCCCTACTGAGGATGCCTATTTCTCAACTAGAAATGTGTTCAGAATTCTCCCTAGAGTATTTTTTTCATATCTCTATAGGTTGAACTTGATTGACATGTGTCTGTTTTCAACCTGACTAACTATATAACTATCAAAATAATAAAAAATGTGGCTGGAACTGTCCTTTAATTATAACTTCAGGGCTGGGCCTGATTTCATATTGTGAATTCATCTATTAAATGTTTTCACATAGAGCCAACATATTCCACAAGGCTTTAAATAGCATGTGGAACTATTTGCACCAGTCTCTGCCTCGGAATGGGGCTTCTGGTCTAATTTTCCTACTATGGTAAAGCAAATACAGATACGAGGGCCTGTCATATGTGAAAGTCAATTAACCTAGCAAAATATGTTGTTTGTATTTGAGTGAAGTAACTGGACCATGCAAATAGTTTCTCACTAGTGAAAATGTATCATATAATCTGATATACAGTGTGTATGTGTATGTATGTATGTGTATATATATATATATATATATATTCCTGACACCAACATGGCAGCATACAAATGGGTTTAACTCCACCCCTCACAATAACAGGACCAGTTATACTATAAATTAAAACATGCCTCCCAAGGCAGCGATTCTTTTTTCTGTCTTCACTGCTCAAGCCTGTTATGCTAAGAATATTTTTGGTTTTTAACCTCACCTTGCCGGTTGCTTCTGGCTTGCTGCACAAGTTCAGCCTTTCCTTGTTTCCAAGTTTCCTTTGTTCAGGTTGCTAAATCTTATCTTATAAGGGAAGCCTGCCCCCATATCTTCAGAGTTTGGTGTGCAGGGAATGGTCGCTTGGGGTCCTTTCATATTCGGATGCGGCCTAATCCATCATGGCGGCATGTTGAAGATACCTGCTTGGCCTCCTGGTCTTCTGTCTCCGAAGAAACCGTGACTTCAATATCAAAAACTAGGGTTGTACTGGAATGATTGCATGTATGGACAAGATGACAAGTAGGATCCACTCAATTTTCTTTGAATTAGTTTGTTTAAGAAGTGAATGTGCTACTATTTCCTATGGCTTTGCAGTCCTGTTTTGCTCTGGCTGAGTCTTCTTTGAATATCTGTTATTATGCCTGTAGATCCATTCAGTTTTCCTTATGTGCTTAAACCTTACAGGTGCATTGCAAGGAAGTATGTGATTCTGTGGTGCTACCAATGCTTTAGTTGAATCTTGCAGGTATTTCCCTAAAGGTGGCCATACACCTTACGATTATCGGACGACACTTTTTGTCCGATGATCGAACCGTTGTACGGTTCCCATTATGCCCCGATAATTGCAAGGTTCAATTAGCCGTAATGAAAGAAAAGCACCTGGACGAATTCCGGTAATCAAGCGCACGTATTTTCGTTTGAGCATGAGCAGTGTAGATCGTACGATTTTTGACGTACGGAAACGCCACTAACCTTGCAATAATCATATGATCAACCAAAGTTTTCAAACATGCTTGAAAGTGAAAAGTCGTACGATTGTACAGTATTTGCGGTTGTACACTGCCCATACACCTTGCGATTTTTTGGACGAAAGCGCGATCGCATACGATTATCGTACGATAATCGTAAGGTGTATGGGCACCTTTAAGAATCCATTAGTTTGCTTGTGGTGCTTTAACCCTGCAGGTGCTTGCTGATTGCAGGCTGCAGCAACTTGTAGCTCTGCTACTAAAGCTTTAATGTGCCCATACACCTTACGATTATCGTCCTAAACTTTTTGTCCGATGATCGAACCGTTGTACGATCATCGTACGGCGGCCCCAACATGCCCTGATTATCACAAGGTGCAATCAGCAGTAGTTAAAAACACACCTGGACGAATTGCGGTAATCGACCGCACGTGTTTTCGTTTGCGCATGAGCATTGTTAATCGTACGAATTTTGACGTACGGAAACGTCACCAACGTTGCGAAAATCGTACAATCGACCGAGGTTTTCTAACCTGCTGGAAAGTCAAAAGTTGATCGATTTGTACAATATTTGCGGTTGTACACTGCCCATCAACCTTACGAATATCGTACAAAAACGCGATCGCATACGAAAATCGGCCGATAATCGTAAGGTGTATGGGCACCTTTAGCGGGATCTTACAGAAATCTGATGTTTGCTAACTCTGTCAGCTTCAATCCTGTGCCTTAACTCTTTGGGTGCCTTTCATGTGAGTATTTTTGCTGCCACCTGTGGTTCCCCAGCGCTGTTGTTGCTTCATGTGCAGGCTTATTCTGCCTGTTATACTGTAATGCTTGCATTGCCCCATGTATACAGCATTGTGGTTAATGTCTTGCAGGTTCTGACAGGTCCTGTTGTGCTACAACCCTCCATTGTCCAGCTGGTTCTGACAAGTACTATTTAATCAATCCTCTTCAGCTTATCTGTGACAGCAAAGGTTGGATCATGTGTTCAATTCCCAGATGGTGTTAACCCCCTTCCCCAAGAGACCAGCTACATTCTATAAGGTGAGGAGGGTCAGGTAGGTATGAAAAAGAAAAAAAAACCAGTGCACATGCATGGGCACAAGGAAATTTAAATATTTTCAGCCCTATTGGCAGCACTGTTCCTCAGAGTGCATATGCAGGGGTTAATGGATTGTAAATATCTCCAGCCCTGTGCCACCGCTGCTTCTCAGAGTGCACATGCAGGGATTTCTGGGTTATAACTTTCTCCAACCCTATTGCCAGCACTGCTCCCCAAAGGCCAGAGTAAGCTGCTCCGTTTGGGATGAAAGGTCTTCTTTAAGCTGTGATAAAGCTGCTGCACATGCAAGATCAGGGATCCCAACCTGAAAAAAACAGGTTGGGATCCCCCCCATCCACCTGAAATTATGATAGATAGCATATGAAACAATAGCTTCTTTGCTATCTGCAGGTTTTTTTTTTATATTCTGACAGCTGCTGCCGTCAGAATAAAAAAAAAAACAACATAGGAATGAATGGGCTGGAGAGGGCTGCAATCTATCGCTTCCAGCGCCACCCCTGGCGAGTGGGCATAAAGCCAACTTGGTCTTTGTGGATCAGGTCCCCTAGTCCCGAATTAAGTCTGGTGGCCATTAAGAGCTTGACGTCGATGTTGAGGAGGGAAATGGGTCGGAATGCTCTGCGCGCGCATGCGCCCCGATGCAGGTTTTTTGTTTTTTTTCTGACTGACGGCGGCCCCGATCTCAGAAAAAAAAAACAGAGCAGGGAAAGGTTTATTCTGCTCGATCGAGCAGAGTAAACTTTTCCGGGAGAAAGTTTTTCTCTCCCTGCAGGCGGGAGACGCTATCTAATAGCGGGAGACTCCAGGAGCGTCCGGGAGAGTTGGGATGTCTGCAAGATCCTGCTACTAGGATTAAGAATTGTACAACCTTTTGAGTAGTGCTGGGCCTGTGATCATCTAGCAGGATGCTGTGCCAAGTTTCCACCGCAGGGGCAGCAGTAAATAAAGAGGCAGAAATATGGAGGTCTGAAGCCTTAAACAGAGGTGATGTACTTTATGAACTGTCAATTACTAGCCCAATTAACCAGCTGCATCCAACACAAATTCCCCTCTAGCCCTAAGACAGTCAGTTAAAGAGTATTGCCAGCATACATCTTAAGTGATAATTCACTGGCAAGGATTGCCTTAGGCTGGGCACACACCTTACAACCATCGCAAGACTTTTGTCTTGCGATGGTTGTAAGGTACTTAAAAAAACGTACGATCTGCCTATCTTGCATAGGCAGATCGTACTTGCGATGATCGCAAGCCACGCCCCCCTGAGGGGCGGGCTTCCGATGACCGCAATGCCGAACGGGCAGTGTGCGCTTGCGCACACCGGCCCGTACGGCTTTTATCGTACGGACATGCCACAAACCACATCGTACGATGCTCGACGGGTTTTTGAACATGTCCGTAAGTTTAAAGTTGTGCGACCTCACAGTAGTAGAGGTCGCACGGCTTCCACACACCTTACGATAATCGTACGATCGTGGGATTTCCCGCGATTATCGTACGATTATCGTAAGGTGTGTGGGGACCTTTACTGTGGGCTTTTAGTAGTGATGGGCTCGGGCGTGTTCGCAGCTCCACGTGTCGAGCCCGCCAGGAAGCTGACAGCGCGCTGCGACAATCACAGACACTGAGACATTTCCCGATCTCTGCAGCTGCGGACCGGTAACATGTCTCAGTACCTGTGATTGGCGCTGCATGCTGTCCAGTGGCGGAACTACCGCCGGTGCGGGCACACCGGGGCCTCAGGCTCTGGGGGGGCCCAGCAAGTTGCCGGCCGCCAGATCGTTATCCTCCCCACAACCAGGAAGCCCCCACGGACTGCCAGGCTAAGGTAAGGTGACATTCTTAACCACTTAAAGACCATGGTGTTTCACCCCCTTCTTGGCCATACCATTTTTCAGTATTCAGCGCTGCGGTACTTTGACTGATGTTTATTCTGTCATGCAACGCTTTACTGAAACGATTTTCATACCATTTTTTGGGGACAGATAGAGCTTTCTTTTGGTGGCTTTTATTCACCAATGGGGTTTTTATTTTTTACTATATAACAAAAAAAGTACCATAAATTTTGAAAAAAAACATGTTTCCCTATAAAATTTGATTAAACATTAATTTTTACCCCAATTTTTTGGTACAATATAAAAGACAGGGTCACGTCGGGTAAATAGACACTAAACATGTCAACCTTTAAAATTGCGCACGCCCGCGAAATCGCAGAAAACGACCGCAGCCAAAATTGGCCATAGGCGACGCTTTAAACGCTTTTACCGCTCATCAGTTTAGTGTTATCAGTGATTGATGGCCCTAGAATTATTGTTCTCACTGCGACGTTCACGGCGATATGTAACATGTGCTGCATAATGGGCGCAATCGTCGTTTTCGTACATAGGCGCACCCGACGCATGTTTGCGTGTGTATGTGGGGGGGCAAGGAACTTTAAAACATTTTTTGTGTTATTTTTTTTTAATCATTATTTGTGAATATTTGTTTTAGCTTCTTTATTTTTTTTAATGCTGTAATTTTTTTTTTTAGACTTAACTTTATTGCTGAACTGTAATAGCCAGTTCACCAAACAGGTCCTCTTTATGGAGACATCAGGGGTCTCCAAGACCTCTGATGTCACCTAGGGACCCCCAGAGAAGCTGATGAAGCAGAGATCTGCTTCATCAGCTTCTCTCCGGTGTTCTGCACCGGAGAGTGACACTGAATGCAGGAAGTGATGTGATATACATCACTTCCTGCATTCGTGGACAGGAAGAGAGATCAAAGGGGTGATCGAGTAATGATCTCCCTTTGATCTGCTGTTAGAGCGTTGCGGTGCCGGTCCCGGCCACAGCGGATCACGGACCGGCAGCGGCGACGACGGGACATAGGTACGCGAGGGGGCAGCGCACACCCACAGCTCCTGCAAGCGATCGGAGACGCCTGATCGATTGTATGTAAACAGCCATCGCTGGCTGTTTACATGCTCACATTTTTCCCTCTCGTGTGCGCGCTGAGTGCCGCACACGAGAGGGGGGAGGGGCAGGACATCTTAAGACGCCCTCCCGCTCCTAGCAGACTTCCGTCCGGCCGTTCACAAACGGCCATGGACGGAAGGTGGTTAACATATACAGTAAAAAAAAAAGTCACTCTTCTCCCGGTTTGAGGCCCTCCACAAACGGGACATGGCGGCTCTCCGCGAAGCAATACACGGCTTCCATCGCCGAGTAGAGGCCATAGACCATGCACTAACCTCTCACCGTACTGCTGTGGAGAACCTCAGATCCCTTGCATCTCAACAACACCATCAGCTTCAAACGATATGGTTCCATATGGATGATATCGAGGACAGAGGCAGGCGCAACAATGTGCGGATCCGCGGCATCCCTGAGGCCACAGTCAACGCCGAGCTGGAGCACACAGTACCCGCGATATTTAATTTACTATTAGACCGCCCAGCTACGGAGGCCCTGGAATTAGATAGAGTACACCGGGTGCCTGGCTTCCTCAATCCTGCTATGACCCAACCACGTGATGTTCTATGCAGGATTCACTTATACAAGCAGAAAGAGGTTACTATGGCTAAGGTCAGGGAAAAAGGCACCCTGGACTTGGATGGAGCAGAAATCTCTATCTTCCCTGATCTATCCCAGCGCACGCTTGCCAGACGGAGGGCCCTTCGTCCCCTGACCCGCCTACTACGGGACTGTAACGCTTCCTACCGCTGGGGTTTCCCCTTCCAGCTGATTGCCAGGAAGAACGGCAAATCGATCATACTGCGCTCCCCTGATGACCTGGATGGCTTCCGTAAGGCTCTCGGGCTCGCCCCGGTGGAACTGGAACAATGGCCGGACCCTCCTGCTCCCATCTTTCCTCCTCTACCTGATCGAGACCAGTGGCAAGATGCTCTCCCACAAAGAAAGCGGCGCATGGACCCCACCACCCCTCCATAACCACACTGATGTTTCCCACAGGTTCAGCTCAAGATCGGCATACCCCCTCAACAGGACAAAGTACCTCCCCTGATGCTTCACCTTATCATCCTCTGCAGTGTATCACCTCGCTTGGAGCACCCCAATGACTGACCAACTCTGAAGTGTAATGTATTACTTTTCGCTCAAATCCCCTCTTCCTCAGCCCTCTCTCCTCCTACTGTCCTATCTCCATATCCACGTCTCACTTTCCATACTACTTTACCCTCTCCCTCTCGATTGCATCCTTTATGTATAATGACTATGTATAGTTAAGGGTTCTGCATATCATATGTACATCTCATATGCCCTAATCATCAGCGACCTGACTACTCATGCACCCCCGCTGACCTTATAGCAGCATAACGCTCATTAGCCATTTCGGTGTTATCACCCTTACACCCCCTAACCACTACTGGGTAAATTACCTACATGCTATGTTAAGTGATATGCACTATAATATATACTAGGCGTTATTCATTTAATTTCCCTCCCCGCCCTTGCTACATAATGCACGGGCTAACCCTCAGAGGTCACAGACTACCCAGCGCCTATACATGGGCTGACTTCCCATTAGCTTCATGGGACATATTATTTTTTGCCTCACAATCGTTACCCATAGATTATCACGTGACTCATGACATCTGTCACACACATTGAAACTTGGCTCAATAAGGACACTAGTCGATAGGGGACTTATCATGGTCTAGATGGGTATTGAGATACTACGACCACCATTCTCCATATGCCGAATTCTCTCTCCCACCTCGCGCAGCTCATTGCCTAGCAGACCGTCACCGATAGGATAATCAACGTATGATGTTGTGCCTCTGATCCCCTCATCGACTAGAGGATCTATGGACTCGATTTGTGTTAATCAAACACGTGATATGTCCCGATAAACTCATAAACGACCTATGGTTATTGGTATATCACTCTCATCACACAGTCTCATATTTAAGTCATAGTCTGATATTCTATGACTTAAAATAACTACCCCGAAGCTACCAAGTATACCGTGATATCTAGTATGACTTTCGGATACAATCATAACGAATATATTATATGAACAGGGAAACATAGTGGTGCCACTGGATACTGAGACAGGGCTGTAGTGGACTGCCATGAGATTACCCCAATCTCTACCTGTTGGTCTGGCACTCCCTCCCGCCTTTTATCTCTAGTTACCTAACATGCCACCACTGATGTGCTGCTAGACGACTGTTGTTAAGCTCTGCTGTTTTGTTGTATCTTATGTTATGTCTTTGGTTTGAACACAATTAGAAGGGTATAACTGCGTATATAATTACTTATGCCCACCAGATGCCTGGCCCGGCTGCAGATACTGCTACCTGAGCCACTCCTACCCCACATAGGCCTCCCGCCTGAGGACGAAGGTTACTCGTTTTATTTTTGTTTTCGTCCCTTGGTGCGTGTTCTTGGGGGCTTGTACCCCGTTTAGTGATCGATTTCTAATCCGATACTCCCTAAACCCTTTTCCAAATCCACGTTCCCCCTCCCCCCCCTCTTTTTTTCTCTCTCTCTCTTTCCATCACCACCTACACCCTCTACCCCTCCCTGTCCCGCAACCCATCTTCCCTTCTTTCACTAGCTTTGCTTAATTTCTCCTTCCAGGTCCCCATCTTGTTTGGAGAGAATGAACTCGCTGAACTTCACCTCTCTCAATGTACAGGGGCTCAATGAGCCACGTAAGCGGTCTCAACTCCTTTATCATATGCACAAAAGCAGGGCCCATATTCTTTTCTTACAGGAAACGCACTTCAGAGGACCCCAAGCTCCTTCTATGTCCTCCCGTTACTATCAAGAAGTATACTTAAGTAATAACCAGACCAGCAAGTCTAAAAGTGTTGCCATCTGCATTCACAATTCCGTTCCCTTTTCTGCCTCCGGGGTGGAGAGCGACGAGGAGGGCAGATATGTGTTCGTTAAGGGCACTCTGTTTGCCAAACAGGTGACGTTCGCCAACGTCTATTTGCCCAATCAGTCTCCGATACCGACTCTACTCTCTATTTTGGACAAATTGGAGGATTTCTCCGATGGCCTTCTCGTACTAGAGGGGGACTTCAAGTTCACCATGGATCCTTCCTTAGATTCCTCGACCGGGAAGTCCCATGTCCCATTATCCACCTCAATAGAGTGAAAAAAAAAATGCACAACCTACAACTAATTGACATCTGGCGTACTTTAAATCCCTCCTCCAGGGATTACACCTTCTATTCCCACCCGCACCGCACCTACACTAGGATCGATTTCTTTCTTGTCTCTCATCATCTACTCACATGGCGCCCCAAGGCCGCTATCAACTCCCAACTATGGTCCGATCACTATTCCATATCCCTCTCATTTGCCATTCCGAACACCCCGACCCGAACCCCGACTTGGCGACTTAATGAGAATTTGCTTCAAGACCCTACTACGGTAACAGCGGTACACCGCACAATCTCTGACTTCCTCCTTATCCATGCTCAGGATACCACTTCCTTACCGATACGCTGGGAGACCCTTAAATGTCTCATCAGGGGTACACTTATATCCCATGGCTCCCGCCTGAAGAAGGAGAGGGCAGCATCCATTTCCTCTTTACTCCAAGAGATACACACCCTAGAGGTTCGCCATAAATCCACTAACGACCCCAACCTTTTCCACAACCTAACACAAAAACGTACACAACTACGTCTGCTCCTTGACCAGGCCTCACTGAAACACAGAGATTTCCTCAAAAGGTCATTTTATGAGCACGGAGATAAATGTGGACGTATGCTAACCCGGTCCGTTAGAACTAAACGCTTTCGAACATATATTCCTAAAATCAGATCCTCACCCTCCTGTATGGCCCATGATCCAGAGCTTATAGCCAAAACCTTCCACACATACTATTCGGACCTCTACAACCTCCACCGAAAAACCCCAACGCCCTC
Organism: Nanorana parkeri; assembly: GCF_000935625.1. Lineage (NCBI taxonomy): Eukaryota > Metazoa > Chordata > Amphibia > Anura > Dicroglossidae > Nanorana > Nanorana parkeri. The sequence goes on along the minus strand of NW_017308175.1, from coordinate 201,069 downwards.
CCCAAAACGTGCAGACATTCGTCAATACATTCAATCCACTCCCCTCTCCACTTTATTGGATGATGCGAAAAACAATCTTGAAACGCCCCTTCACCCAAGAAGAGATACTGAGAACAATCCAGTCCCTACCCCCCGGTAAGAGCCCCGGACCTGACGGATACACAGGTACTTTCTATAAACATTTTCGAGATTCACTGACGCCCATCCTAGAACAAACCTTCAACTCTATTTCCCATACCTGTCAGTTTACACCCCAAACACAGGAAGCACACATCACTATTATACTAAAAGATGGCAAAGACCCAACCTCATGCTCAAGCTACAGGCCAATCTCTCTCATTAACGTTGACTTGAAACTCTTCGCCAAACTTATTGCTAACAGGTTAGGTCAATATATCCAGTCTCTTGTTCATCGCAAACAAGTGGGCTTTAGCCCCTTTCGTGAAGTAAGGGACAACACCTTGAAAACCCTGACCTTGCTACATTACGCCAAATCGCATAAGATACCCCTTTGCCTCCTCGATTGACGCCGAGAAGGCATTCGATCGCCTCAATTGGGATTTTCTATTGTCCACCCTCGAACAGATTGGCCTCCCTCTTACCATTCTCTCTCACATCAAATCTCTTTACCATTCCCCCACTGCCAGGATTTCGGGTCAATGGCCTCCTCTCAGAACCCATATCCATACGTAATGGCACCCGTCAGGGTTGTCCTCTTTCTCCATATTTATATGTCCTTAGATCAAATACATCGATCCAAGGTATCACTGTAGCCGATGTCGAACATAAAATGAGCCTATATGCAGATGATCTGCTTTTGTACATCTGGAACCCTAGAATTGGGTTCCCCTCTTTATTGGAAGAATTCCGCAAATTCGGCAGAGTCAGCAACTTTAAAGTCAATTTACACAAAACAGAAGCCCTTGACATATCGCTCCCTCCCTTAGAAGCTTCGCAATCTCAATTCCCATTCCCATGGCAACAACATCACATTAAATACCTAGGGATCCTTATCCCCTCCAACTTAGAAGACCTCTATAGACTCAACTACCTGCCCCTCCTACAAAAAACCATCACCAAGCTTCGTTACTGGAGCTCTCTTAAACATACCTGGCTAGGTGGCATGGCCCTCTTCAAAATGGACATTCTCCCTCGCTTCCTGTATTTGTTTCAAACGGTACCCATCTCCCTCCCGGCCACCTTCTTTAAACAACTAAAATATTCCCTCCTAAAGTACATATGGGCCTATAAACCTGCACAACTAAGTTACTCCATCTTAATCAGACGAAAGGAGGAGGGAGGAATGGGATTACCAGATTTGAAAACGTACTACAAAGCCGCACTTCTTACTCATATCCTTGACCACATATTTCATGTGGAACACAAACTCTGGGTGCACTTGGAGACACTCATATCACCACATCACCGTGCTCTGTGTCCTGGACTCTACCCCCCCTCAGGCCACGCTCGAAGTTTCTACAGTTCTGCATCCCCCCCCATGCTAAAAGTGTGGGATACTCTCCTAAAAGATGGGGAACTCTCCAGCCATCTGGGGCCTCTGACTCCTATCATGGATAATCCATCCTTCCCTCCGGGTCTGATCTCCTCCTCTTACCTACGATGGAGACGAGGGAAACCATCTCTTATCTCAACGGCGCTCTCCTGCACCAATCTCAAACCTCTAACTGACCCTCTCCCTGAGGGGAGAACGGCCCAAGGACTGTGGCTCCAATACCTCCAACTTAACAGCTTCTATCAATCCCTTGCCTCACAAACCAACCCGCACAGACCACTCACCCCGTTTGAAAATATCTGCATGTCTCATGACCCTCCTACGCATACCATTTCTCTACTGTATCGGATCCTGGGCTCCGCTCAATCCACCACACGCCCATACTTTATCAAAGCATGGGAACGCGACCTTGCACTAGACCTCACAGACTCAGAGATCCGACAAGCCTTCCTTTTCACACACAAGATATCCATAGCTAGCTCAGCCCAAGAAACAGGGTATAAATTATTGACGAGATGGTATCGCAGCCCTAATATCCTTCAACTAATTTTTCCTTGCTCCTCTCCGATGTGTTGGCACTGCTCCACCCAAACTGGTATACCACATCTGGTGGTCCTGTCCACAGATCTCGGCCTTCTGGGACCAGGTGTTCATGGTCTACCGACAGGCAACGGGTTCCACCCTCACCCCCTCGTGAGAGACGGGAGTCTGCGCTTGTTGGTCGTTCCAGGGATCAGGTGAGTATTAAAGGGTTATTAAACCCTCTGGCTTTTTTGCATACATATGAGGGGTAGCAAGCAGTAGATATATGCAAAAAGTTTAAAAAAAAAAACAAACAATACGCTTTAACAGCGGTTTAAACTTACCCCGTCTTCGCCGCACGCTCCTGTCTGAAAACCCGAAACTGCTCGGGCAGACACAAAGCATCTTGGGGCGGGTGCATGCGCAGTTCGGATTTTCGGGCGGGAGACGAGGAGAGACGCAAGGTAAGTATATGGACGCATGCACCTGCATGCAGACACCGTGGGACAGGAAGTGTCAGCAAGCTC
>NW_017308175.1:197955-198242 GCF_000935625.1 Nanorana parkeri | reverse complement strand
TACAAATCTCAGCAGTACTTTATACAGAAATGCTATTGTTAAATAAAGTATTGCTGGGATGTGGAGTCCTCTATAGCCTGTGCCATTCTGCATTGCTGTAAATATTAGGGCTGCACCATATATTGCCCGCCAAAACATATTGGCCGAAAATGGCACTTTTGGCATAATGCCGAAATGCAATTTTTCTGCTGATACAGCGGCACATCCCTGCTTTCTTTTCTCCCCGCTAGGCGCTGCTCTGTGTGACAGCCGGCCGAGCGCTGCGGAAGGAGAGCGCTGTGTTTGTG
>NW_017308175.1:196051-196960 GCF_000935625.1 Nanorana parkeri | reverse complement strand
CTGTTACGGCGGGGGGGGGGGGGGGAAAAAAAAAAAATCTTGCACCAGGGCCCTTTGTTCCTTAGGTCCGACACTGGTGCTGTCAGCTTCCTGGCGGGCTCGACACGTGGAGCTGCGAACACGCCCAAGCCCATCACTAGCCTTTAGTCATCCCCTAATCAGGGCAATTAAAAAGGCCATATATTGGGAAGAAAATGTGCTCATTCAAGACGAGGTTTGTTGCTCTTACTTATCTTCATGATCGATGCAACAGTCATCTGGCTAGTTAGGCATAAGGACACCTTATATGAGTAAATAAAGTGTATATCTGGAGCACCCAATGGCTCTTACTTGCCAGAGCAATCCATACTTGGCCAAAGAACACAGAAGCAGACCTTGTGGCTGGCAATGAGATCTCAGGGGCATGGTAATTTCTGAATGAAATGAATCTGCAAGTGACTTTTATAGTAAAGCTGCTATGACTGTGGCCCATCCACCCAGGGTTCTCTCTTGTAGACTCTGACCCTGGAATCTTCTACTCATCCTAAAAATTCAGACCTTCTACAGTAGATGCTACATCCAAACACACCAAAAATTACCCTAAGCGACTTGGAGGCTGGAAGTCAAGACTGGCTTGGCTGGATTACTCATCTTCAGTCATAGAGTGTTTGTATGCTAGAGCACCTACTAAATGTCACATATTCTACAGTGTGGAATAATAAATCCATAGACTTCGCAAGCTAAAAGGGGTTTTGACTCTTTTCCCCTTGCCATGACTGATATATTGGACTTTCTTCAGGCAAGTTTAAGGTCTTGCGCAAGAATTTACTCTTCAGGAAAGTTGCTTAATTTAATTACAACAGAAGCGATTCTGGCGACTTACCTGTTGCCAGATCGCTTCTGTGTCCCGTAGAAGGCCCCCCCCCCCCC
>NW_017308175.1:170170-195192 GCF_000935625.1 Nanorana parkeri | reverse complement strand
CCTACGTATGAAAACGACGAACGCGCTACACATGTTGGGTATCGCCGCGCACGCCGGAGTGAGAGCAATAATTCTAGGGCCAGTATTTTGGGGTATCTCTAAATTGATGACCTGTGGGGGCTTTTAAAGCGTCTTCTATGGACTTTTTGGGGTACTGCAGTTTTTCGCCGTTTCACGGACGCACGCAATTTGTAACCTGGGCATGTTGGGTATTGTTTTACTCGTTGTAACCTCATCTTTTATATATTAATTAAAAAATGGGTATTTTGTTGTGTTTTGGGGCATTTAATTAAATTTTTCACTAAATGTTTGGGTTTAATAAGGAGTTGCGTTAATATTGCGCAACATAAACATTTGCAACTACCACCATTTTATTCTATAGTGTCTTGGCATTCAGAAAATATATAATGTTTGGGGGTTTTAAGTCATTTTCAGGCCTAAAATGTGGAATATAACGTGGGTGCAAAAAATGAAAAAAAGGCCTCAGTCATGAAGGGGTTAAATGTGGCTGCTATGCTGAGAAAGTACATAGAGGTTACCTCTTCTCTCAGGTCGATCTATTTATCTTTCTGGCAGTATCAGAAAGGGGCTCTCTGCGTCCACTAGGTCACATGCATTGTGACTGGTCAAGCAGATGGAGCCACAGATCAATCTCTGGGTTCACTCTACTGAAGGATTTCATCCTTGTGGACAGATTTAGCGGTGTATCTCCAGCGTTCTACTGGAAGGCAGCAACCTGGTATATGTTCCTGTCCCATGACCGGGCCTATCCGGGATTCTTGTCCATGGTGAAGTTTGGTTCTGAATATGTTTAAAAATTGTGTAAATGGTAAATATCTCAGCTTTACCCTTCCTGGGTTTTGATTACTATGTCCCATTCTTATGCTGCCATATGGTAAAATTCCTTTCCATGGCGTTCGCATTGAGTGCTTGTTACGAGAATGACTTCCTTGGGAGGCATGTTTTAATTTATAGCATAACTGGTCCTGTGATTGGGCGAGGGGCGGAGCTAAACGTATTAGTATGCTGCCATGTATTGCGTTAGGAAAGGAACATTACTGATAGGCAAGTATACAATTTGCCGATATATATTGTACAGAACGCCAGGGATGGGTCCTGGAGGGTTGCTGTGTGTCCCCTCTATTTGGGTTGTGGTCCCTTTGAGGGGAAACAAAGTGTTAACAGCCAGGCAGGAGGAAGTATCTAGAAAGCACAGAAAACTGCACCGAACCCTTGGAGGAGTTGGCGTAGCACAGGTGTGCAGAGAAAGCTGTGTGAGCTGCTGAACTGAACTGCGCTTTGCTGAGAACTTTTTGTTCTGTGGAAAGTTACCAAAAAGCTCTGGGACTCTGGTGTTTATATCTGTGAGCAAGATTTAAGTTGGTGAAGATAAGCTATTTTTTTGGATTGCCTTGGATGTCTGCCTTTACAAAAATAAAGACTGTTCCAGAAGGTCCTGGGGCAAAACACAGAAAAGAATAGGCGAAAGGACACGTGACAGGGCATCAGGATAGAAAGGGTTAGGTGAAGAGGGGTGTACAGGGGGTGGTCTCTTACCTTTGTTTGGCCAATTAGGTGTGTCAGGAGGAGAAGTTAATGGATCTGCTTGGCTTCAAGACCAAATCTCCAATTTATTCACTGACCCCCCAACCTCCTCAAGTAACGCAGGTACCACGTGCTAGGAGGTCTAGGCCTCCTGAGTGCTGTTCACCTGCCTGTCCTACAGTTTCGGGGGCTCAGCGTCATGTTAGGAGCCCGTCTAGGGAACTACGGCTGTTAGGAGACCTCCTATTCAGCCAGGTGAGCAGTCTATTTTACCTCCTTTACATGTTATGCAGCTTTTTAATGATTGTTTCACAGGGTACCGCATTACTAGGGGTCTGCAGCAGCTTGTTAACGGTATATATGAGTTACTGCAATGTGTTCCCGTCGGTCCCTCGTCAATTACGCCGGTCGAGGCATGGTTGCCACGGGCGACGGCTACAGCGGGAATTTCGCCTACTGTGGTCGCTCAGACCCTGCCTTGTTCGGATGGGGTCTCTACCCCGCAAGAGACGGCGAGGGACCCCGCCGGGGAAAAGGCAGGTAAGTCCACTGACAAGGTGACAGATGCCTTTCGCCTGGCAGATTCCGCCCGGTGTGAAGTTTGTGTGTGCTTCGAGGGCCCCTTGGGTTCTCACTTAAAAGCAGAACTTAGGGAAAAAAATCTGGAAAGTGGAATATGTGGACATATACTCCTTACTGCCGCTAGAAAAATTTAATTTGGACAGAGTAAAGCTAGACGAAAGCATGAAAGAGGATGAGGAAAAACGTCGTTATCGTCTCATTCCTCGCACTTTTTCTAACTGATTGCAGGCGTTTGCTATTTTGGCTAGCGTTATTGGGGAAAAGGAACCAGAACATTGCTCTGCCCTATTTTGCTACCTTGATGCTATAGAAGAAGTTCATACAGTGTATGGGGGAACAGCTTAGCTTCGTTATGACGAACAGTTTCGTCAGCGCAAAGCTATTAGACCGTTTATTCGTTGGGATCACAAGGACATTAGCCTCTGGAAGAAGCTAATGACCTCTGCTAGAGTGCCCCCCTTTTTTCACGGGGCGGCCGGTGGTTCTGCCAACTCAGGACAACCGGCTGCCAGGCGTAAGGGTTTCTGCTGGCAGTACAACGAGGGAACCTGCAGGTTTGGAAGCGGTTGCCGTTTCAAACATGAGTGTTCCGGATGCGGGGGTAGTCACTCCCTCTCCAGATGTTTTAAGCAGGGGAGGGGGCATGCCGACGAGGCTTCAGCAAAGAGGGACGACTCCGGTGAGGGTGGAAAGGATGGGTTCCTTTCTAAATAGATATCCTGACCGGGTGGCGGCTTCACTTTTGGAGTCAGGTTTTACCGAAGGCTTTCGAATTCCCAGTTCTATGACCGTAATACCTCCGTTCGCAAAAAAATTAAAATTTGCTCTTCAGTATCCCACTGTTGTTTCCCGAAAGTTGGCGAAGGAGGTCAGTTTAGGTCGCATGGAGGGCCCCTTTTCTTCCGCACCATTGGCTGATCTGGTCGTTTCTCCTCTCGGGGTGGTGCCTAAGAAGGAACCTCACAAATTTAATTTGATACATCGTTTGTCCCATCCCAAAGGGGGATTGTGAATGATGTGATCGACCCCGCGGTTTGTGCAGTCTCCTATACCTCGTTTGATGCCGCAGTAGCATGGGTTCGTCGGTATGGGAAAGGTTCTCTTCTTGCGAAGTCTGACATTGAGTCGGTCTTCAGGCTACTAACCTGGTGCAGATAATCCTTTTAATTTAAAATAGACACCATAAACAAAAGTACAGGGGTACTTACAATGTGTAACCGTCTGGCCTGTTTTCTATGTAAATCCAAAAAGAGGGCGAAATCATTCGGGAGGGAATTTGGGGCGAAACTCAGACCCTTATGAAGGACTGATTTTTCTGCATCATCAAGAGAATGTGAGGAAAGATTAAATATTATAATGGTCCCATTAGAGGTAGCCGGCTTTAAGGACTTAATTTGCCTTTTTTGCTGTTGGATCTTCCGTCCGGCTCTACATCTTCTTCTTCTATAGGGTCTGGAGTTCTTTTCTTTTTCTTTACCTTGGGTGTCTGGACAGTAGACAAAAAAGGCAGTGTAACGGGAAAATGGGAGAAGTGCAGTGAACTGAATTGAACATTGGCTGTCAGTCATTATGAGTCACAAGGAGGTTCACCATCATCAAAGCTTCCTGATTGGCCAGATTATCACGTACCCCCTTTCGAGGCGGAGCCTACGCCCGCTGCTCAGTCCGATAGTATAGGAAGTAATGGGAGGTCTGTTTCATTTTAACTCACCTCATTAGCATATACTGCCTATTGGTTTATCCTCCTACATAAGGAGACAACTAGGAGGTTGAGGTCATGTTCTGAAGAAGGGGGCGTGACCCCGGAAACGCGTCAACGACGTCACTACTCAGTGGCACACAGACAGATTGCAGTCTTGCAACTGCTGTTTCTCTGAAATCATCCATATATGCTGCTGTTTGACCTACCATTGTAAGTACCCCTGTACTTTTGTTTATGGTGTCTATTTTAAATTAAAAGGATTATCTGCACCAGGTTGGGCGCCCTTTTCTCTCTTTTGTCTTCCAGTTTTACAGCCTCCCCGGCTGAAGTGGGGCAGCACCCCTAGCGATCCTGTACTTGTAACAAACACATCATCAAGATCAGTCCACAGCGCTTTTGCTTTTTTCTTATTTGTTTGGTACATTTCTGTCATCACTGACTAAAAGGGACACTCTTTTAAGCTGCAGTGGACATAATCTGACTGAGTTTAATTTATGGGACAATTGTGGCTTCACCTGAATAGGTGACTCATACACCATGACTTCCACTGTACAAGATCGCTTCAGCAGAAGAGCGAATTTATTTAAAGACTTTATTTGTCATGATCACAGCAAATTTGATGATGTTAGAAACAATGTGAAACCTCTATGTAATGATGATCCTATCAAAATCATGATTAAACTATTTTATCAACTAAAAAATACATTAGAGAAGGAACTACTGCACTGGTGGGATGCAGAAACCCTCAAACACTACATTATGATCAGTCCACAGCGCTTTTGCTTTTTTCTTATTTGTTTGGCCTTCAGGCTACTACCTGTCCATCCTGATAGTTTCTCTCTGCTGGGTTGCCATTGGCAGGGATCCTATTTTTTGGACAAGTGTTTGCCCATGGCCTGCTCAATCTCCTGTGCATGGTTCGAAACTTTCAGTTCCTTTTTGGAATCGGTGGTCAGGGAGGTTTCGGGGATCAATTCAGTCATTCACTACTTAGATGATTTCCTTTGTATTGGCCCCCCCAAATCACGTTCCTGTGCTGTGTTATTGGCTACTTTGCAGCACATTGCATCCCATTTTGGTGTCCCACTGTCCCAAGAAAAAACAGAAGGTCCAACTACGGAAATTAGTTTCCCTGGTATCGTGATTGATACCCAGGTCATGGAATGCTGTTTGCCACTGGACAAACTGTTGGACTTGAGAGCTGAGGTTAAGGCTGCCAGTGGAAGGAATAAGATCCAATTGCGAAGCTTGCAATCCCTCTTATGCCTATGGGCAGGGTTTTTTGCCGTCGGTTGTCCGCCGCTACGGCTGGAGTTAGGAGGCCAGGATACTTTGTGCGCCTGTCCAAGGAACACAAAGCAGACTTGCTCGTTTGGAAATTATTTTTGAATTCTTTTAACGGCCGTTCTTTCTGGCTAGAGGGCCCGATCAGCAATGTGAATTTAGAGTTGTTCACGGACGCGGCGGGTTCCTCGGGTTATGGGGCTTATTTCCAGGGTCACTGGAGTGCAGAGTCATGGCTGGAGGAATGGCTCGTAGCTGGCCTACAGATTAACTTGGTCCTGTTGGAACTTTTCCCCATCAACGTGTTGGTGATTATTTGGGGTCCCATATTTCGGGGAAAAAAGGTCAGATTTAATTGTGACAATTTGGGGATCGTACAAGCCATTAACAAAATCACGGCTTCCTCTCCGCCTGTCATTCACTTACTGCGCTATTTAGTGCTGGTCTGCTTGAAGCTAAATACTTTTGTTTATGCTGTGCATCTGCCTGGAGTCTCTAACACCTTGGCTGACTCATTGTCTCGTTTTCAGTGGGACAAGTTCCGTATGTTGGCGCCGGGAGCAGAGCAAAGTGGGGTTCCTTGTCCTCCACACCTGTGGAATCTACCTTTGCAGTCATCTCAGGACTTCTGCGTGGGTCGGTTAGTTCTAAGGTGTGGTGGGAGTGGCTTCTGCTGCTGCAGGAAACAGGTGAGTTTGCCTTGGTCAATGGGGGCACGGATTTGCTTCTTTACTTTATCGGGCGTAACTGGTCGCAGGGCGTGTCGGTGTCTACTATGAACCGTAAGTTATCAGGTCTGGCTTTCTTGTTCAAATTGTTGGGTTTTCGGGATTTTACCAAGGATTTTGTGGTGCGTCAGGTGGTGAAGGGCCTCCGCAGGGGGCGGCGGCGGTCAGACGACCGTAATCCGGTCACCTTTTCTTTGTTACAAACCATTTTAGACCAACTTCCTCTCTGCTGTTCGTCTACATTTGAGGTCTCTCTGTTCAGGGTCGCATCTATTTTGGCGTTTTGGGGGCATTTCGCATTAATGAATTGGTCAGCCCTTCTAAACGGGTACAAGGGGGCATTTTTCGTAACAAAGGATTATGTCGGATTCTGTCAAGCTTTTCATACGCCACTCTAAGACAGATCAATTAGGCAAAGGCAAGTGGGTGGTACTCCAGAGTCTCTGGGGTTCGGTGCTTTGTCCACTCTTGGCAGTCCAAAGTTTCACGTTGGTTCGCCCCCCCTGTGACGGATCCTTCTTAGTGCATGCCGATGGCACTCCCCTATCTAAGTTCCAATTCAGTGCCGTTTTCAGAAGTTGTTTGGCCAGGGCCGGTTTCAACACAAGGTTTTTCTCTTCACATTCTTTTCGGATTGGTGCCGCCACTGAGGCTACCAGTTGGGGCCTTGAGGAAGCTCTTGTGAAGCGGGAGATGGGAATCTAGCAGGTACCGTTTGTACGTTCGTCCTCATTTAGTTTAATTGGTAGTCTGTGTTAAGTCGGTGTGTTTACATTTGTTTGCTGTGTTAGTCTGGCGTTTTTGTCGGGCGTTTGACAGTAATGCTGTTTGTTTTCTTTAGGTCTTGTCTGGATCTTGGGTCATTCGTACGTGGTGTGGGGGGCCCGCCGTGCGGATGTCCGTCCTGATGGCAGACAACTTGGGGTCCACGGGAGGGTTGCCAAGGTCCGATGTTTGTGCTTCCCTGGGATGTTGTGGAGTTGGGTAGTTCCTGAGGTCCACAGGTATGTCGGGCTAGATAGGGTGCTGGACATTCTCCTCCTTCACGTGGGCGGTAATGACCTCGGTCTACGCTCCATGCGCGAGCTCATTCGCGATATCAAATTTGACTATCTGCGTCTCCGTGCCTCCTTTCCTGACATGGTTATAGTGTGGTCAGAAATTGTGGCTCAGACCTCTTGGCGTTTGGCTCGGTCGGTTGACCGGTTAAACAAAGCACGTATTATGGTCAATAGGGAGGTGGGGCGGTTCGTATCGAGGAATGGAGGTATTGTGGTGCAACATCGGGAGCTGGAGTTAGATACGTGGCAGTACCCGAGGGGTGATGGAGTGCATCTGAACGCCGTAAGTACAGACATGTGGTTCTTGGGTCTGGAGGATGGCATCCACAAGGCACTGCGAATGTGGGGTGGCGTCCAAGGGTGAGTCTCCCCCTTGTTGCTAATGCTAGCCCGCGGAGAGAGGTCAAAGACTGAGGGTAGGAGGTCTCTGCGGTTTATGTACTATGTTGTCCCTGAGTTGGTGAGTTGCGGCTAGGGGCCAGTTGGTTAAGTGGTATGCAGAGCTCTACGGTAGGAAACCAATGGTGCCTTCACAGACCTCAGCCACATGGATAGGTTTCCATTGTATTTAAACTGTTATGATTGAATGTTTTATATTCAATTTGTTATAAAGTTATTATATTTAAGTAAACGGCTGCTACAGTCATTTTATATCCAACTTGGTGTGGTCTATTATTGGGTACGGATATTTAGAATGGGAAAGGGCTGTAGTAACCTATGTTTAGTCGTATAGCTTATGTCTTACCCTGTCATGTTTTAAGAAATAACGACTTTGAGACTGATTCCTGCACGCTTATCATTGTGCTAAGTCCCTTGAATAGCATGATATATATACAGTATGTATGTTTGATGTGTGTGTTGTCAGAATGGGTATGCGGTGCATTTCAACGTGCAAATTTTCAATATGAAAAAAAGAAGGGTCACAAATTAGTTATATAAAAATAAACTTTATTCATAAAAACATCAACTTCTAATAAAACACAGAACAAAGAGAATAAAAGTATTTTTGTTATTTTTTTTTAAAATCATGATTGTATAGCTTGCAATTGCCATGACACCTCCCCCTCCGGTGCCATAAAATAGGCAGCAAATTGGTCCCGAATGGTGGCTCCATGTGTGGTACCACAGCGGTGCCAGGCAGCGTGGTGTTCCCCGGAAGGTCCAGATCATCGTGACGCATCATTTGTCCAAAGTCTGAATGGGCGAATACCGCAGAGTCAGAGCTGCTTCCATATGATCCCACATCAATATATCTGAAGCAGTAGTTGGCATCAAAAAGAACTACAGAAAAAAAATAATAATTAAAAAACCCACTGCCACTCCTCTTCGGTTTGATCACATGGATATGCTTTCCGTCTAGTGCTCCCACACAGTTAGGAAAATTGCATGTGTTCGCAAAAAGTTCAGCTGTTTTCATCCACTCCTCCTTGTTGGGTTTTGACATGACAACATCACGAAGGACATCCCATATGGCACAGCATGTTTCTTGGATGATGTTGCTTGCTGTCGATTTTCCAATCATGAAGGCATAGTGCAGACTGACCAATGACAATGATATGAAAATATCATTGATATGATATGAAAATGATATGAGAAATAAAAGCAAGATTTAATTAGTTCATGTTTACATTTTGTTTCAACAGTCAATATCCTCAAGAGTTAATGGAAGAGCCTGAAGGACGCCTTCATGCGACACAGGCGCAATGAGAGGGAACATAGGAGTGGAGCGGCTGCCAGTGCGCCCTCCCGATCTATCCATGCTGACCAGCTATCATTTCTCATACCATGTGTGGAAATGCGTAGGTAAGTCATGTCAATTACAATGTTTATGAGGGTCATGGATATTGTTTTACATAACATGTAGAGAATAATATATTGCACATACTAATGTATTCTTTCCTCAGAATACATTAGTATGTGTCGTGTAAGTTATGGTAATTTTTATATTATAATATTTATAATTATAATATTTTATTACTATTTAACTATGAGTTTGTGTGTCTGTTTGATTACAATTTTTTAAAAGGTTTTAGTTTTTTGTAAGGATTTTTATATATCAATGGTTGTGGTACACATATGTAGGAGGGTCACACATGCCATACCTCACCCTGCATAACACAAACACACACAGGGCACAACCAGCACAACGCACAGGGCACAAAACGCACAGGGCACAACACGCACCAGCACAACGCACAGGGCACAACATGCAACATCACAACACACAGGGCACAACACGCAACAGCAGAACACACAGGGCACAACACGCAACAGCAGAACACACAGGGCACAACACGCACCAGCACAACGCACAGGGCACAACACGCAACAGCACAGGGCACAACATGCAACAGCACAACGCACAGGGCACAGACCATTATACATACAGTCACTGCACATCGCACAGAGCATTACACAGTCTCAAATACATATACAGTTACATATAACTCATTTGATGCTTCTTGGTTAAAATGTTTGATTTGCTCTAGAATGATACGTAGGATTATGTGTGGAGTAATGTTAGTGAACTTACCGCAAAGTGATGATCTGTCTTTCCACTGGAGCAATGCTGTCTCTCATAAATGTGCCCTGCCGTTCCAAAGGGATGGACATCAACCCCAGCAGCTCATCAAAACTGTAAAATATAAAAGGTGAGGGTTAACACTACTAGCAATGAAGCAATGAACTGGTGCTTATGGGCCATGTAATCAGAAAAATATACCAGCTTTGTGTGTTTTACATACATTTCACTCATATATACATACATGAAAGACAGGCTGATTTGATGCTAGCTTTATTTTCTTGCTATCCCGTCTGTTTTCCAATCAAATCTATGATGCTACTATTATATGGGACACAACAACAATAAGCATTGTACATGTACTAACCTGTTTATGGACATGCGTGTGCACGCAAAGAATTTCTCCTCATGTGCACAAAGGGTTTCGTACATGGCCCAGAACTGCCCTCTTTGTTGTCCGTTGGCGATGACAGGATGGACCCAGAACGTTCACCTGCTCAGTCTCCTTCTCCTCAAAGGCATTATATGCACTGCTGCAACTAGTGCTGCAGTTCGTCATCGTTTGTAGATGATCCATGTTAACAGACTGCAAACAACACACTCTCCTTTGTTTACACAAAGAAACAGGAAAAGGAAATGGTGCATCTCAGGAAGTCTTTTTCATTGGACGCCTCCATAGTCAATCAAAAAACGCGCGTACAACACGCGTTTGTAAGTGTCAAAAACGCGCGAAAAAGCGAGGCAATACGCTCAGAAAACAGCCGAAAAAACGTGTGTAAAACGCACATATAACATACGCCACGTTGTGAACCCAGCCTTAGAGAGGAAACCTGTATGTTTAGCAAGGCAAGGATTTATTTTCTGTTTTATTTTGTTTTTTATTGCAACCTTTCAAATAAAACTGACTGCAGGTCAGATTGAAAAAAAACTTTGCTGCCTGGACTACCTTTTTCCCAGGGAAGGTGATCCCCCATTTGAGCTATACCCCCACATATGGTGGATTTGGCGGGGCAATTCCCTGAGCAAGTTGCATGATGGAGGATGTGATAAGTGCTTTGCTTCAAGCCACTGTGGCCCAGCAGCAGGTCACTACAGCCCAATAAGAGACAAATTGCCAGTTTGCAGAGGCTCAGCGGCAGATGGTAGAGGTACAGCAGAAGTTGTGGGAGGCACAGCAAGCAGATCGAGTTGCCCAGCTAGCAGATTGAGAGGTACTCAAGGAGGTGGCTCAGAGCTTCCTAAAGTTAAAGGCTGGCTCCGTGGCTGAAATACCAGGAGAACAAAAGGTGAAATGTGCCAGCTATTACCTGCAGAAGATGACAGCTGCAGATGATGTGGAAACCTACCTCCCTAATTTTGAGCGGATTACTGCATGAGAAGGTTGGCAGAAATGTGAGTGGGCAGGGCTGGTTGCACCTTTTCTGACAGGTGAACCCCAAAAAGCCTACTACGACTTGGAACCTGAGGCTGCTCAGGATTATGACAAACTTAAAGTGACATTAAACCCTCAGATTTTTTAACATAAACCAATACTGTAATGTGTGCCTTACTGTAATCCATGGTTGTTTCCCTTCTCTTTGCTGCTCTTCCTTTTAAATCCTCATGTCTTCTCATGCTGGGCAGAACTTCCCTTTTCAGCTCAGGGCCTCTTCCTGTAGTGCTGGCTCAGATTACAAGCCTATACAAACGGATACACAGACACCGTGTATCCATTTCTGAGACAAAGCAGTCTGCTGCAAAACAGAAGTTCTGCAGAGCATTAGAACAGATACAGATTTAAAAGGAAGAGCAGCAAAGAGAAGGGAAACAACCATGGATTACAGTAAGGCACACATTACAGTATTGTTTTATGTTAAAAAATCTGAGGGTTTAATGTCACTTTAAGGCTGAAATCCTGGCAAGACTGGGTGTTACCCTTGAGGTTCAGGCCAGTGAGTGTATCAGTGGACTTATAGGGCTGAAAAGCCCCCAAGGTCTCAAATGTTTGATTGTATACACCTTACCAGGAGGTGGCTCCAACTTGAGGCATTGTCGCCACCAGAGATAGTGGAGCGTGTGGTTATGGACCGTTATTTGCGGGCTCTTCCTTCCTAAGGAAATGTGTCAGCCATGCAGACCCCAAAATGGATAACCAACTAGTGGACATGGTAGAGCGATACACCACAGTACTAGCTTGATCGTTCTGTCTCACACAGAGGACAACTGCTCAGAGGACCTGGTAAGCTTGATCCAGGGGTTAAGGGCATTGAGAAAATTATAAGACATTTGCTTAAAATGAAGAGACTATAGACTCTGGACCTAGAGACCAGCCTGTTAGGTCAGGAAGGTCTGTGAGGCCATATAAAGGACTGGGTGCAGAACTCATAAAATGCTTTTCATTGCCATGGGCTAGGACATATTGCTGCTAATTGTCCATTGACTGATGAACTAATGCAATGTGATAATGCTATGTTGCGATAATGCATGTCTTTTTTTGCACAAGTGGTGTGTACTGCATCATGTCAGGAACGTCTTGAGACACAAATGTGTGTTATTTCAGTTGATGGAAAGCCAGTTACAAATCTGTTAGCATTGTAACTCTAGTCAAAGCTGACTTTATCAATCCCTCCAGGTCCCACCCTAGCACTATTGGGGTTATTTGTATACACAGTGACACACATGACTATCAGACTGCTGTAGTAGAAATTGAAACCTGGTACCTTTGCCAATTATTGAAGTACCCTTTGAAAGAATTGGCATGGATCTGGTGGGTCCAGTGGTTAAGTCTGATTGGGGCACCAGCATATACTGGTAATACTGGACTATGCTACGCGGTATCCTGAAGCCATTCCCTTATGCAATACCTCAGCTAAAATTATTGCCAAGGAGCTTGTTCAGGTTTTTAGTCACGTGGGTATTGCAAGGGAAATTTTAACGGATCAGGGCACGCCATTTATGTCCAGAGTGACTAAGGAAGGCTGTAGGCTGTTCAAAATCTCACACTTGCGCACATCTGTCTACCACCCCCAAACTGATGGACTGGTGGAGAAATTTATTAAGACGCTCAAGAGCATGTTAAAAAAAGGTGGTAGACAGAGATGGAAAGAATTGGGATTTCTTATTGCCTTATCTCATGTTTTCTATCCGGGAGGTACCTCAGGCATTCACAGGATGCTCCCCTTTTGAACTACTTTCCCAGAGGACTTTTAGATATTGC
Source organism: Nanorana parkeri (assembly GCF_000935625.1). Lineage (NCBI taxonomy): Eukaryota > Metazoa > Chordata > Amphibia > Anura > Dicroglossidae > Nanorana > Nanorana parkeri. Next base: position 182,573 of record NW_017308175.1, on the reverse strand, counting down.
TAAAGAAATATAGGAGGGTAAGACCACACCCTATAAGAGCGTCATCAAGCATATCTGGATGTTCCAGAATAGAATTGCAGCTGTCATGCCACTGGTACAGGAACATATGGAGCAAGCCCAGGAAGCAAAGAGGAGGGTTTATAATTTGGGCACCAACGTACGTAGCTTTAACCCCGGTGAGAGTCTTAGTGCTAGTTCCGAAGGTTGAGAGTAAATTCCTGGCTAAGTGGCAAGGCCCCTTTTGAAGTTGTTGAAAAATTAGGCAAAGTAAACTATAAAGTTCAACAGCCAGGGTAAAGAAAACCAGAGCAAATTTATCATGTCAACCTCTTAAAACCCTGGAAAGACACAGAAGCCTTGGTGGCTGTTCCAACCTCTCCAAAAGATACAGGCCGCTCCAAACCTGAGGTACCAATAGCTGACACCTTATCGGTGGCTTAACGTAATGAGGTAAAAGAGTTTCTGAGAAAAAATACAGATTTTTTTCTCTGAAATCCCGGGATTGACCAGTCATAAAGCATGACATAATTACCGAGCCAGGTGTCCAGGTAAATATAAAGCCTTATAGAATACCCGAAGCTAGGCAAGAAGCTGTCTCGGAAGAAATAAGGAAAATGTTAGAATTGGGGTTGATCGAAGAGTCCTATAGTGATTGGTCAAGTCCAATTGTGCTGGTTCCAAAACCAGATGGAATTATAGGTGATTCTGGAATGATTTTAGAAAGTTAAATAATGTGTCCAAATGTGATGCTTGTGACGGACCGCCTGGTACCCCGACTGGGTACCTCCGTCAGAAAAACAGCTTCCTCTCTGCTGGAACCCGAATTCCAGTGTCCTCAGCCCAAACCTGCCTAATTATTGGACAGAACCAATATATTAGGACAGAACGCTAAACCACTCAATCATTAGACAACACCAATGTTGAGGTGGAAACCAAGATCTGCTTTATTGAAGACCAGCTCAGTATATATACAGTTCAAGAAGTCTAAACACATAACGCAATCAAACATGAACAGCATGCAAACAGACATCACCTCCCCCTCCCCGATGCCTTAATGAATGAATAGGGAGAGAGGAGACACGTGATGGGATTATCTCCTGAGTGTATCATAGGGTGATCTACTCATCTACACCCGGAGTCAGCTACTCCTAGAATCAGCTATCCTAATCCCATCATCAACACAATACAACAAAGGGACCAATAAACTGTAACAGTTCAATGTCCAGAATTATCCCCCTTCAGTGCTCCTAGATTCACAGCCTGTACCTATAATAAACACGGGGTCATCCAAATGTAATGCCAGGGAAAATGTACAGTACATCCCTCCACACATAAACCTGGTAGAATGGTTAATGGTAACCCCAAGGGGTCCGAGGGGGTCTCCATAGTTCTGGGTCCATAGTCAGTAGGAAGGAGGCTAGCCCCCAGGCTCCTCCAACAGCACCAGTGATGGTTCAGTCCGTCACAATGCTTACCCGATGCCTCAGGTGGATGAGCTCATTGACATATTGGGAACTGCCTGATATATAACCACTTTAGATTTGACTAAGGGATAGTGGCAGATACCCTTGACTGACAGTGCCAAAGAAAAGACAGCATTCTCTACCCCCGAGGGGTCTTTCCAGTATAAGAGGATGCCGATTCGTTTGCATGGTGCCCCTGCCCCATTCCAAAGAATGATGGATAGAATACTAAGATCTCATCGACAATACGCAGCGGCTTATTTGGACGATGTAGTTGTACACAGCCCAGACTGGCGGTCTCATTTGTTAAGGGTGCAAGCGGTAGTCGACTCTCTTAGGAGAGCGGGACTCACAGCCAACCTGAAAACATGTGCCATAGGGTTGGAGGAGGCAAAATACCTGGTTTAGATCATTGGTCGGGGTTTGTTTAAGCCTCTAATCCAAATGATTGAGGTGATTCAAAAGTGGCCCCCAACCTATAAATATAAAAACAAGTAAGAGCATTTGTTGGGATCACGACTACTATAGGCACTTCATCCCCAATTTTGCCACCATTGCAGCTCCACTGACAGATTTGGTGAAGGGTAGAGGGTCAGTCATGAATGCGTGGAATTATGAGGTAGATAAGGCATTTAAATCTTGTGACCCCAGATTTTGCAAAAGAGTTTGTAGTACACATAGATACCTCTGATGTGGTTGTTGTAGTGTCCCAAATCAGAGATGGGGAGGAGCACCCGGTGGTCTATCTCAGCAGGAGGATTAACCAACATGAGAGAAATATAAGCAATTGTGGAAAAAGAATGTTTGGCTATCAAATGGGCCCTGGACGCCCTCAAGTATTACCTGTTGGGTAGGAAGTAGAAATGTGCACTGGCAAAAAAATAGTTTCGTTTCGATTCGGATTTTGCGTTATTTAGTTTTTCGGGATTTGGGTACGAAATTTTAAAAAAAATTCGGATTCTGACAAATTCGTTAGCGGTAGTCTGGACGACATTTAGTTTTGTTTTTGTTTCGTTCGTTTGTTGCAGCAAGGTGACATGGGGGGAAAAACTCTTTTTTTTTTTTACAGTCTGCAGAAGAGGGGGGGGAAAAAGCGTGAGGTCCCCCCCCAATTCATACCAGACCCTTTAGGTCTGGTAGGAATGTTAGGAGGGACCCCCCCCCCCCAAGTTAAAACAAAAAAAGTGTGTGGGGTTCCCCCCAAAATCCATACCAGGCCCTTTAGGTCTGGCAAGAATTTTAAGGGGAACCTCAGCCCCCAAAAATGGGGGGAAAAACGTGGGGTCCCCCCTAACATTCCTACCAGATCTTGATCCGAGCACTGGCAAGGCAGGAAAGGGGGGGGGGGGCGATCGAGTGACCCCCCTCCCTGCGCCTTACCAGGCTATGTGACCTCACTTTGCTGAAACAAAATTTCGTCCAGACTACCGCTAACGAATTTCGGAATCGGAAATTCCGATTTGTCTGCATTCGTTATTTCTGTAGTTCAGATACATCCAAATCTCCGAATTTCCAAAATTTCGTCCAAATTTCGATTCGGAACGAATCGCACATGCCTAGTAGGCAGTTCAAACTGGTCGCTGACCATAGCCCTCTGAAGTGGATGTGTGAAAAGGTGGTTCTTGGCATTACAAGCATTTAAGTTTACAGTGGAACATACAGCGGGGAAGCTTAAAAACAACATAGATGCCCTCTCACGTGTCTATTGTCTCACCAACCACAGTGGTTTGAACAGAGGCCGCGGGGGGATATGTGACATAAGGAGAAGGGGAAATTGTCGAGTGGCGATATATTTCCCCTTGTTTTCTTTCATATGTACAGGACTAGCTGAATCCAGACCTGGGTTTGGGTTAACTTTGGGTCTGGGTAATCCAGTTCGGATCCTTTGTCTCTCACCGGGATTGTTTAATTGATTAAGGATTAATTATCCAGGTGAAATAAAATGGGCAGGCTGGAGCATGAGCTTTGGTTTTGTGAGGTGGCTGAGAGAATCTCACCACCTGTTAGAGAGGAAACCTGTATGTTTAGTTAGGCAAGGATTTATTTTCTGTTTTATTTTGTTTTTTATTGCAACCTTTTAAATAAAACTGACTGCAGGTCAGATTGAAAAATATATATATTGCGGCAGTGTGTGGCAATGCCATGGTGTAATTTGCAATATAGTCCCCCAGGACTCTCAGCCAGGGGGGCTGAGCAGTTCCAGAAAGTGCAAACTTTTACTGGGAAAGAGCTGGCTTTGCAGTTCTTCCCAGGTTTTCCGGATTTGGCTTGGGTTCCTGGAACTGGGAGATTTCAAAGAGCATTGGGAGGGATGGAATCTCCATTCCTGGGTCCAGGCTTTAGTGGTGACCAGCACTGCAAGATTCTGCACCTGGGCACAGCCCTTATGAAAAGGATGCTGGTTCATGTTCAGGGTTCAACCTGGGAGACAGAGGAGGTCTACATGCAGGAGTCCGGAGGGCTCCACCCTGGAACCAGTCTGTGTCTGGAGGAGTGATACACCTGTGTGGTGAAGAGACTAGCCTGTGTGGCAAAGAGGGCAAGAGCCTGTGTAACAAGTGTGTTGGATACAACCTGTGTGTGAAGGGTTTTGTTTAAAGGAACAACCTGAAGTCGGCGAGACTTTACAAAGTTTATGTTGCTTACAGAAAAGCTGTACGTTATGTTTGAAGACCCCTGCAAGGGTAATCACATTATACATACAGCACAGCAATGAAGTAATAAAATGAACTAGGATCACACTAATCCAGCACGTTTTTAGTGTGTGACTTCATTGCTGTGCTGTATGTGAATAGGCCAATGCCTTGGCTGGCGCTCGTGCAGAAAGTTTATTTGGCAAACTCACCGGCCCAAGTGGCTCCGTCGGCTAATGAAGGGGGGAGGAGTCAGGTGACGTCACCGGACTCCTCCCCCCTTCCCTTTGTTAGCCGCCACGGACATTGACGTCACCGGACTCCTCCCCCTTCCCTTCGTTAGCCAACGGAGCCACTTGGGGAAGGGGGGAGGAGTCCAGTGACGTCGACGTCCGTGATGTCACCGGATCGCCGACGGGACTCCCGGAAGCCGGCGGAGAGGTGAGTGTTTTCATTAGCGATCAAAATAATTTTAATCGATCAAAAAGTTTAACGATTAATCGAGAAATTAATCTTTAATTTCCACAGTCCTAATATATATATATATCAAATACATTTGTGTACAATCACACATAAGAACACAAATATTTATCTACACAAACAACTATAGACATATAAGTCATAACACACCATGTAGAACAAAGTGAATCTCTTTTTCCATTTGAGTATGTGGATCTAGTTTTATTTATAACAGACCCTGCAGAGTAGCACATGAAAAGATTAAAGAGAAGACTGATGTCATTGTGGTATGGAGAAGTGGCTAAATCTGGACTTGCTTCAATGACAGAGCTGAGTGACAGAGTGAGTGATGCAACACATGGGGTGGTAGAAGTTTGTTTACAGAAATATGGCAGAACAGGCTTTGTTCTCTTCTGTGTGAGCTGTGTGTTTCTACAAATCCTATATTAAATTGTCAGTAGTGTACATTGTAAATGGTTTACAAAATTTCAAAAATAACTTCAGTAAAAAAAATTATTTGGTTGCTTACTTTTCATATTTGTTTTAAATGTCCCTTCGCTAAAGTTAAAGAATCCAACACATACAGTTTTCAGCTGTAAATCACTAGGGAAGAAGTTTGGATTAGCTACTACCATGGGTTCACAGCAAATCCTATGTTTTCAGAATTTACAGTCCAGCCGCCTTTATGTATAAATTCAGCAAGGCATTTTTTTAAACCACAATGCACTGCCAGAGAAATACATTTAAGAAACACTGGGGTTTCTGTGCACACTGACATTGTCCAGCTGCAAGAAAGTTTGTAAAAAAAAAAAAGCTCAATGGCTCTGGTAAGGCAGCTCTCAAACAAAACCGGTCGCCCTTCTTGGGTATCCGAATGCGACCCAAATGCGACTCGATGTTTAGAAATAAAGGGCAACAAACCAAAAGGTGAAAGAATCCAAAATCATACTCTTTCATAACCCCAAATAGCTTTAAGGCACTCCCTAAACCTATAATTTAAAGGATTTATGTCCCTCTTAAATCCATATGAAAAGACCCTCTCCTAATTGTATTATATTTTTAAAATATGTCCCCCATGGCAATGGCCATGCCTTTTTTACAACCGTTTACCTATAAGCCCTAAACAATTGCCAGAATTTACTAACAGAATTAATTCCCCATACTTCAGGGTCACCAAATTTCAAAGGGAATTTGCCAAACCCTCAGCAAATTAAACTTGGGCAGATTCATTCATCTTTATCAATCACCAGCATTAATTACTTTGGTTCAGACACACGACAACTGTTTCTCTGTGTAGAGGCAATCATCTTAGTATAGGCAGGCTTTTGCGTCCTCCTGTCAGAGTTTCCAGCAAGGAGAATAGTGAGCAACACAGTAATGACGAAGACTTCCAGTTCGGCTGCGCTGGAGGCCCAAACTAATCGACTGCAGGCAATGGAAATGAGAATCTGCGATCTAGAAGATAACACCACTGACACACAGCATAAACAAACCAACATCTCTAAAACAGTTCATGCTCTCTCTGAGAAAGTTGATGACCTGAAGAATAGGTCTCAACGCAATAATCTCAGGATCATCTGTGTTCCAGAATCTATCAAGCCTTCCGACCTACACTCCCTTTGCTCTTCATCTATTACTCGTGCCTTAGGTCTTCCTGACCTGTGGAAAGGGTGACCGGTTATTGTGCGCTATTTAAATTATTACGATAAACAGCAGATTTTCCTTACCGTTCTCAACCTAGTAGTGGATGGCATCAAAATACATATGTTTGTGGACTATTCTGCTGAAATAACCAAGCAAAGGCTGTCCCAGATCGCTGCTGGGCTAAGCTGTCCCGGATCCCGGCCTGGCTGAGCTACTGACCCCCCCCCTGAGAGCCTGCACTGACCGCCCAAAGCCCTCACTGACCGCCTGGAGCCCACATTGATCCCCTGGAGCCTGCACTGACCGCTTGGGAGCCTACATTGACCGCCTTAGAGCCCGCACTAACTGCCTGAGAGCCCGCACTGGTCCTCATAGAGCTGCACTAGCCACCTAGGAACCTGCATAGCCTCCTGAGAGCCTGCACAGCCCCCTAAACCCTACACAGCATTCCCGAGACCCTGGAGACATCAGGCTACGAACCCAGAGCAACACAGAGTATGTAGATTCATATTCTGCATTGCTGTATAAAGTATTGATGGGATTTATAGTCCCCCAGATATGATAATAAACCGATACCTGTTATTGTGCACTATTTAAATTATTACGACAAACAGCAGATTTTCCTTACTCAGCACCAGACCCGTGATGCTATTAATCCGGCCCTGCCTACAGCGCTCCGCATCTCTACATCTGACAGCAAATCTTGGCGTATCACCACTGCTGACCAGGCCCGGGAGTTCATACATTCCATGGACACTGCAACTTCTTCCTTACCGATCAAAATCCCTCCAAGGAAAAAGAAAGCTTGACCTTCACCAAGGTGTTACTTCCCTGTGGCCCACTAATACGTACCTTTGTACAGAGCTGGTATTCTTGGATAATATGTTTGCTACCCTTTTTCAGTAATGTGACTTTTAAACAGTGTTCTCATTACCACTTATGGTTTCATGCCGTTGTTCTATTCTGGCGGGATAGCACAGACCATCTTTTCTTCTTTTTTTGACCTGTTCATTCAAAGGGATTTTGCTTTGTGGGTTTCCTTGTTGATCCCACCTGAAGTCACTAAACGGAGGCTTCCATCGTTGAAAAAAGCAGGTCCTCACGGATTGATGTCTACTGTTTCTTGTTGTTTTCCTTTTTTTGTTACTTTTTATTTTAATTTCCAGCTGTCTACGACTTGCGGTATGGATCTTCATTCTCTTCACAGTTGGCCATACACATGGCCCATGTACTCTTCTGGAGCTGTACACCTGCACCCACCGTGTATTTCCTCAAGCAGGGACTAGCCATGATGGTCACTTTGGGTGTTTTGTGACACCCGCAAGTGTCCAATGTGACCTTCTTATTCTACTCTACATATTTCCATCTTCAATACCCTCAGTATGGGATCCACCCTTGAAATAGCTACTTGGAACCTCAAGAGACTCAAATCACCCAATTAATGGCGACATATACTTTGACATCTCAAGACACCTAATGTAGATGTTGCCCTACTCCAGGAAACACATCTTAAGGCAGCTGATATGCCTCGAATGCATCAATCCTGGGTGGGCACTGCCTGTTATGGAAATTCACTTGGTTAAACGCACAAATCCATGCCGCACTATAGTGCGCCACAGTATGCCAAACACACAGAATTTCCCCGTGCTTGAAAGCACGTGTATTACGCTCTTTTGTGCAAGGACCGGAGGTACCTCTGTAGAGTCATGTAGAGTCAAGAAAAGGTGACGCTTTCATCTTGGAGATTCTGTTCCAAGAGACCGTTTGTCTCTCCCTACAGCAGCTTTTATTCTCTCTCAACAAAAGAATCAAAACAGGAAGTGATGACAAACAGGAAGTGATAACAGATGAGCAGAACATGACTCATCCTTGCCACATGTATGCACAGTCGTCATCTTTCCAGACCCACAAACACAATCTCCCATTAACACTGGAGCAAACATTATCCAGCACTGCTCAGTGAGCAATGCCCAATAACGTTACTATGATTCCTATGAATGGAAGCTTATCTGCAGGGACAATGCCATACTATCTCCAGCGCGCTGGTCAGACGCATCAGACGTTCCTTTCAAACAGGCAGATATGTTTCTTAAATAATCCTCAAAGCAAGTGCATCCACGCTAAGTCAATAAATCTGTGCACCGCGCAAGGGCCCTACCTGGCGTCCACACACTCGCTAAGAAAACACTGCTCCGCCACGCATAAGATATCTACTCCAATGGTTTACATTCAGTGCCGAATAAATCGGGTCATGCTCCAATTGAGCGTGAAGCAGAAATCCAAACACTGAGAGACATGATGACAATATTACAATATACTAAAAACACATCCTAATAACATTTCCACAACAGTCCCTCCTCTTTGTCATATGCTCCCTAGTGTCCCTCGATGAATATCGATCTTCTTTGGAAAAAAACAAACAGTCCCTCTTGTATACGAAAAAGCAATTCAAAGTGGGCTCAAAGCAAACGCCCGCTCGACCCGCTAAAACGGATATCGAGACCTTTTTCAGAGCTCACAGGTTTCCCATGGCTGCCGCCGTACTGGCAATATGGCGACCCCACGTGTCGACCCAGCTTCTCCAGTCTGATCATCAACACATCAGGAGGACTCCCCTGCCTCTTCTTGGCTTATCGCTGCATCCTCGGATGAAGACCAGGATGAGGGCGAGTTCCGCCGAGCCCTCACCCATCTACCCACGAAACGGGACATAGAAGCTCTCTTTTTCCCGCTTCGAGGCCTTACACAAGTGGGACATGGCGGACCTGCGAGAAGCGATACATTGGCTTCCACCGTCGCATGGACGCCGTTGAGAATGTCTCCTCTCACCATACAGCCATTTTGGAGCTTCAATCTGTGGCTGCTCAGCAACACCAGCAACTACAATCGACCTGGTACCACATGGATGACTTGGAAGATAGGAGCCGCAGGAATAACATCAGGATCCGCGGCATCCCTGAAGCCACCGTCGCTGCGGAACTCGAGCACTCCGTACGCGGTATCCTAAACACACTTCTGAACCGACCCGCAACAGAGGCTCTGGAGATGGATAGAGTTCATCGCGTCCCTGGCTACCGAAATCCCTCCATGACACAACCGTGCGATGTCCTATGCAGGATCCACTTTTTCCGCCAAAAGGAGGAGATCATGGTGAAGGCCAGAGAGAAGGGCTCCCTGGACTTTGATGGGGCAGAGATCACACTCTTTCCAGATCTCTCACAGCGCACCTTGGCCAGACGGAGGGCCCTTCGTCCCCTGACTAGGGTACTACGCGACAGGGACATCTCCTATCGCTGTGGCTACCCTTTCCACCTACTTGCAAGGAAGAACGGCAAGTCCGTTATCCTCAGAAGCCCTGCTGACCTAGACAGCTTCATCAAGCAACTAGGGATTCCCTCCGTCGAGCTGGAACCATGGCCGGATCCTCCAGCACCTACTCTTACGGTTACCCATGGAGACGACGAGTGGAAGGAAGTTCTCCCTCAGAGGAAACGCCGCTAGGATCCCCCTGCACTACTATGGCAACAATGCCTGTTACCAGTCGCTTTCCTCTCACCCTCTCCCTTCATCTCTCATGGACTTACTCCACTGAACCTCTACCACAAGTTGCGAAGGAGAACCTGTCCTAATCCCAACCGCAAGTATTATTATATCACCATAGCTGATTATACAGTTATATCTTTACTCATCTTCATGCGCCCTGTAACATGTTTAGACATGACTGTTCCCATGAAGTTACAATCCTCACTCATCCAATAGTTCAACTTGTTGTTCTGTATGCCTCTGTTTGAAAACATTTCTCCTTTTTTCTTTTCTCTACTCTGCCTATCGCTCTGTCCCGTTAATACCTCTATCAAACATACCTGACAGATATAGTTCCAAACGTTCACAATGACGTCCCTGAATCTTATTTCACTTGATGTGAAGGGCATTACTGAACCAAGAAAGCAATCTCAGATCCTGTACCAAATGCACAAGCGCAGAGCTCATGTCCTTTTCCTACAGGAAACCCCTTTCAAAGAATCTCAAGCTCCTCCTTTGATTTCTCGCTACTACCAGGAAGTCTATCTTAGCAATAACCCAGTCAGAAAATTCCACACATCCATTCCTTTTATTGCTGCGGAGACGGAGAAAGATAAAGAAGGCAGATATATCTTTGTCAAAGGCAAAATATTTTCCAAAAAAATAACATTCGCTAATGTCCATCTTCCTAATCATAACCAGATACCGACCTCGACCTTGCTTTCCATCCTGGATAGACTAGAAGATTTTGCCGATGGCATTCTGATCTTAGGTGGGGATCTGAACTTCACCATCGACCCCTCATTGGATTCTTCCACTGGGAAATCTCGCGTTCCCCTTTCCTCTCTCAACAGACTTAAAAAGAAGTTGCATAGCCTTCAATTGATTGACGCGTGGAGAATTCTACATCCTTCTACACGGGGCTATACTTTTTACTCCCACCCACATAAATCACACAGTAGAATTGATCTTTTTTTTCACATCCCATCACCTACTTACTTGGCACCCCAAAGCCTCTATTGACTCCCAAATTTGGTCCGATCATTATCCGATCTCCCTTTCACTGTCTATCCCAGACTCCCTGAAGTGTACCCCAACTTGGCGCCTCAACGAAAACCTCCTACAAGACTCGGTCACTCTAGCAACAGTACAGCGCACAATTTCAGACTTTATGCTTGTACATGCTCATGACCCTACTCCCTTACCGACTCACTGGGAAGCCCTCAAATGCCTTCTTAGAGGCACTCTCATCTCCCATGGCTCTCGACTAAAAAAAAGAAAAATCAGCAGCTGTCCACTCCTTACTACAGGAGATCCTTTCTCTAGAAACCCGTCACAAAGCTGTCCACTCCTTACTACAGGAGATCCTTTCTCTAGAAACCCGACACAAATCCTCTAACGACTCCACTATCTTTCAAACTCTTACCCACAAACGTACCCAACTCCGTCTATTATTTGACCAGGCTGATCTGAAGCATAGGGACTCCCTTAAAAGGTCCCTCTACAAACATGGAGATAAATGTAGCCGCATGCTTGCCCGCTCAATCCGTACTAAACGAGCTTGGACGTTTATCCCCAAAATTGTATGCAGTTCTTCCCAAATGGTTCATAACTCTGAACTTATCGCAAAGGCCTTCCACTCCTACTACTCTGACCTATATAATTTACACAAGAAACCCTCATCACCTTCCTCCACATCAACCCAACCTAACATTGACCAATACATCCAATCCACTCCCCTCCCCAACTTATCTGATGATGCGAAAAATGACATTAGCCGCCCTTTCTCACAAGAAGAAATATTAAGTGCTATCCTTACCCTCCAACCAGGTAAAAGCCCAGGTCCGGATGGATATACTGGCTCCTTTTACAAGCACTTCCGTGACTCCTTGACTCCTATCCTCGAGCAGACTTTTAATTCCATCTCCAGTGACTGCAAATTTACCCCTCAATCCCAAGAGGCCCGTATTACAGTCATACTGAAAGACGATAAGGACCCAACCCTATGTGCCAGCTATAGGCCAATTTCTTTAATTAACGTTGACATAAAATTATTCGCCAAGCTCCTTGCCAACAGACTAGGACGATACATTACGAATCTCATACACAGAGAACAAGTAGGATTCATCCCCTAGCGAAGCTAGAGATAACACAATTAAAACTCTGAGAGAGAGAGGGGGGATGAGAGGGATGTACTCAGGATGAGTATGTCCGGCGATGTCTTCTTCCTTGCTGAGGAGATCTTGCAACCTGAAGATAGTAAGAGAGAGAGGATGAGAGAGAGAGCGGATGAGACAGTGGATGAGAGAGAGCAGAGAAGAGTTAATTGCATTGGTGACGGCAGAGACATCTGAAAAAAAACTACAACAGATCCAGTGTTGGTAGATCCAGCCTGCTTCAGCAGAGTTAGCCCAGAAAGAGCCTCTTCCGCTTTGGACACTGGATCAGCAATGGCAGCTATCCCCTCGGGTCAGTTGTACATAATGCCGTTCCTCCGGACTGAAATCGCCTTCTGTACGCCCTGCCGATTTACCATTATAGACTTCTGAAGCCACAGCTGAGCTACATCTAAAGTCCCTGATGCCTGTGTCCTGGGTCTAAATCGTGATGAGTTTCTCCCCTCTCCAGGCATAAAAAAAAAGGGGATGAGAGAGAGAGGGGGGGGATGAGAGAGAGAGAGAG
>NW_017308175.1:168083-170124 GCF_000935625.1 Nanorana parkeri | reverse complement strand
GGGGTGAGAGAGAGAGGGGGGAGAGAGAGGATGAGAAGAGAGAGAGGATGAGAGGGGGATGAGAGAGAGAAGATGAGAGAGAGAGAGGGGGGGATGAGAGAGAGAGGGGATGAGAGAGAAAGAGGATGAGACAGAGAGGATGAGAGATAGCAGAGAAGAATTAATTGCATTGGTGACGGCAGAGACATCTGAAAAAAACTACAACAGATCCACTATTGGTAGATCCAGCTTGCTTCAGCAGAGTTAGTCCAGAAAGAGCCTCTTCCGCTTTGGACACTGGATCAGCAATGGCAGCTATCCCCTCGGGCCAGGTGTACATAATGCCGTTCCTCCGGACTGAAACCACCTTCTGTACGCCCTGCCGATTTACCATTATAGACATCTAAAGCCACAGCTGAGCTACATCTAAAGTCCCTGATGCCTGTGTCCTGGGTCTAACTCGGTGATGAGTTTCTCCCCTCTCCAGGCATCAAAAGTCCCTGCCAGAGGGATACCCCAAACAGTGCCCTTAGACCATGTATACCATTCTTTATGGGGTTTCATGGCCTAAACCCCAAAAACTAGACTTCATGTACTGTGCAACCATCTGACTGTGGGACGCCTCACTTTCCTTCTCTTGCATGGACGGCCCAATGCCCATGGCGATTAATTAACCCTAGTCTTACCACTGCGTCCAGGGAAACCCATGCCCGGTGCCTTTTTTCTGCGGTGGATTGGCGGACTACAACCACCATCACAACAGGAGCAGCTGATAATGAATTCTTAGATTCGATATGAGAAAATTTCACAACGTTTAGACCTCTCAATCAAAGTCTCTCCAATAGCAACTGCATGCAACTCCAAATTAACATCTCTTCAAGACTTGCATTCAGTTACTATTGGTCCTCTCACCACAAGCTGTACTTCCCCCGTGTCATACCTGGTCCAGTCCCCCAACTAGAAACCCTAACCGAGGCGATGTGCAACTCTATGGCTTGTTGTCCCAACACTTTTGGCACAGACCCACAGAGTACCACTCTTTTACACAGTAATACCCGTAATATAACTATGCCAAATGATTAGTCAACAACCACAGATCACCCCCCGAATTATGTCTCTACCCCTCACAGTGTATGCAGACACAAGCGTATCTGCTGTACAACCCTACACTGTGTCACCGGACTAAACTGCACAGCACACTTACGCCCACTTTCTCTACAGAACAATGTGGCTTCTCTCACTACAGTTGTTAATGGGGATAGCCTTCTGCTGTCTATTTCAACAGTTGTACGATGTCTCAGTAGTCACACGATAAAACTCCTAATAAAACTAACAGCCTGGGCCTAAACAAAAAAAATTGACTACTCGCTGCGCAAAGCAACTCTAAACAAAAAGTGAATATAAAACGAGTTCTAAAACCAAATCTTTTGTTTTCTACCGCAAAACCAACAGTAATGCGATAGTGTACAAAACGCATCTCATGCTATAAAACCCAAAACAATGGGTGAGGGGGCATGAATTGCCCTCTCAAGAAACAAAAAAACGCCCAAACATAAAAATAAAGGAATAAACTTATTGCCTCTGGAACACACACCCTGCCTCTGAACAAATGTGTAATTAACATATAAATTAATTTCGGTCTTCCATTTTTCCTGCAAAATACAAACAGTAAAATGGTTCAGAAAGATCTCAACAACATCTCTTCATACCCCCTTCTCTGGTACACAAAATGTGAAACTCGGAGATGGTCCTAAAACCGATCTCGTTCCTCCCTAAGCTTAGTATTTTTCCATTTCAACAGTTCACATTGGGATTTTAAATCTGCTCCTTGAGTCCAAGACCCTGGCTGTCCCTGGCTTCTATGCCTTTGCAAAGAACCATGTCTGGGACCCAGGGGCATATCTGCCGCGAGGCAAACAAGGCGTTTGCCTGGAGCGGCAAATTCCCTGAGAGAGGCAATTGCTGTGGTTCTCTCCCCTTGATAAATTTTATTTATCAAGGGAAGAGAACGGGAGGCCATCGTAGCGGCGGGGATGAGGCCGGCGGCTTGCGTGAACGTGGA
>NW_017308175.1:160134-168051 GCF_000935625.1 Nanorana parkeri | reverse complement strand
GGGGGGGGCGGCATTGCTGTCTTGCCTAGGGCAGCAGGATTTGTAAATACACCACTGCTGGGACCATTACCCCAACTTGCTGAATAAACCACTTTACTTCTAGGTGTGGTTCTGGGATACTTAGAATCTCTGATTATGTTGCCCTTAGCTACAGCACAGTACCTCGCAATGTGCCCCATTCTTTGGCATGCAAATCAGCGCATAGCTTGCCTCCCTGCACAAAACCTTTGAGCACATGGCGACCTACCCCGCTGCACAACATTACCCATCCTAGCATGACCAGATCCCACACCGAACTCATCTGAGGTATCCCCTGCCATTGTATTAATACTTCCAACTACAGTTACATCATCCATCTCCATCCCTGAGTCAGTTTCTGACCCAAAGGCCTTGTCAGACTTCTCCACATCCACAGCACATACATTGCCTCTAACCCCAGAAACATCAACTGCAGTCATAATCACACTATGACCCTCTAACGGTTGTTTCAATTACTCTATCTGGACCAGACAATGAGAATGCTCAGCCTTTGCACTCCCGTCACAGCGGCCGGCGGGCCCCATACTATCTCAGCCGGCGGACAGGCCCCCCCATTTCAGTGTGTCGCGCCCCCCCATTTTGGATTGTCAGATTTAAGATCAGTATCCGGCGGCTGGCGGGCCCCCCATCTCTGTGCCAGGAGTGTCGGATGACTGTAGTAGAACGTACAAGTTCGCAGTGGCTGGTCTCTAGAGACGCTCATAAGAGGCGATTGTCCCTGGAACTATTACTGGACTTTCATTACTTGGGTATATCTGAACTTGGTTGAGGAGCAAGGGAAGATCTGTTGACCTTCAGAAGACGTCAAGTGACGAAACGCGTCAAGGGGCAGATCTTTCCAACACGAGTTGTTTGTTACTTTGATATTCGGGCCGGCCGAAAGATAATTTTAAACAAATTTTATATGAACTGTTTATCCTAATAAAACTTTGCTGCTTCGTACTGCACCATGAAAGCTGTCTTTTTCTTCTAAAAAATCCCTTTTGATTCACCATCGGGACCGGGAGAAAAACATTAGTTATCTAGCGGACAAAAGGAGCCAGGATACTGCTGTAGAAGACCACTTAGACCACAATCAATCGGTCTTTCACTGAATTTTTTCACATTATTTTTACCATTGAATAGAAATAAGAGACGGGTTAAGGTTTATGGTTTATTGTATTTGTTTTATTCATTTCCCCAGAATTTGTATATCACGACATATTGAGACGTTATTTTTCCAAACAAAGATATGTTTTTCTTATATTTTTTATAATTTTCTGTCATTTAACCTTTTTTAAATAAAAGTTCTATGACAGAACACTTTCTTCCTATAATGGAATTTTTATAAATGAACGAATAGGTGGAATACACAAACCAAGCGCAACATACCGGCACACATCCACTCCCGGCGCAGAGACTGAGGGCCCTCTGGCTGCTGGATACCGATCCGGTGCTATCGGGCGGCTGGCAAGTCCCACCATCTATTCCCCCCCTCCTCTTGGGGGGGGGGGGGGGGGGCGCTGGGTACCGATCCGGCGCTGGGACTGTGCTGGGCCCCCCACAGGCCCGAGGCCCTGGTGCGCCCGCACCGCCTGCACCGGCGCTAGTTCCGCCACTGGTGCTAGCTTCAGCAGCGTGCTGGACAAGAGTTCTGAATCTCTTAATTTCCAGTTTTAAATCTTCCACTTCTCCTTCCAAACTCAGCTTCAGCCTACAAGACTCCTGATATTTATCTGCTATCCAACCAGCAGAAAAAATAAGAGCATACTTTCCTTTTCGTTTGCACCACTTTCTGGTACCGATCATGTTTGCTACCCAATGCTGAGCCTGCAGCCATGGATCAGTAGATCCCTGCATGACTTGAACAATGGCCGCTGTGTTTTCCACCTTTGCTACTTCTTTAAAAATGCCTTCCATGATACAGGAATAGTAACACCGCAATCGCATTAATGCTATCAAACTCTAAGGCTTGTTGTCCCAATACTTTTGGCACAGAACTACAAAGCACCACACGTTTACACTGCAGTACCTGTAATAACCACCAACTATTAACTATTCCAAACAATTCTGCAATTCAGTATAACAGCCACAGACACTCAAGCATTAAGTAAAATCCATAAATCTAGGACAATTTCACTACTAAACTGCCACTAATGATCACACAACGATAAATGTTACAAAAAGACAAAATAACTATCCTGCACAAAAACAGACATTTGATGCAAAAACAAACGAATCACTTTCCATAGACACCAACACTCAGTTAAAAGTGAACCAGCTGGGGGGGCGTGGTTTGATGGCCGCCTGAACCAGACGTGCTTTCTAGTAGCTCCGCTGGAACCACTTAAGCCTGCAGCCTAGCAGCCACACCGACTAGCCGACATGGGCAAATATGGACCCCGCAGGTCCTCCAAGTCACAGCAGCCGCCGAAGATGAAAAAAAAACCGCCGAAAACGATCAAATCGTTCTTTGATCCGAGCGACCCACAGGAGACCTTGTCAGTTAAAATGGCGCCGCCGGATCACGGGACCCCGCGTGGAGGGCCGAAAGCTGCAGCACACTCTCAGCCTCTGCAGGAGGGATCGGACCTGTCGCGGTCTCTCTCCACTGCCTCATCCGGATCCCAGATGTCACCCAGGGACGGATCCCCCTCGGGGGGCGAATCGGAGGAGGGAGTGAGTACGTGGGCTGGGGAAGGGAAAGCCACGATCTGGCCGTCACCTGCCCAGATAGAGACAGTTGGGCCACCTGCACCAGATTATGAGGGAAGGGGAATGGAGGCCTTATCCATGAGTCCGGAGGACCCGATACCACTCCCGGACACCCCCCCGGTTTCGACCCCGAAAGCAGGGGCCCAGTCACGGGATTCAAACCTGGAGACTAGCCCTGGTATGGGTTGCTTATGAAGTCCATATAAATTGCTGACCTGGAAGATACTTACTTACCTACATTCACTCTCTTTTCTTTTCTTTTCTTTTTTCACTGCTATGTTTTAGCAATTTTATAAAGATGTTTGGTTAATTGTTGAGGCATCATAACTGAAAGGAATGTGCCAGATAGCACGATTTAGATAAGAACAGCTAGTACGAAATGTTATTTGCTGTATAAGTATAATATACCATAGGGTAGATTGGCAGATGGGATTATTCTACCTTCTACGCGTTACTAGAACAATAAAACAAAGTATGTATAATTGTCTTTAGCTAAATGTCGACTGCGCTGGATACCTCAAATGATGTCATAAGTTTTGTATTTTCTATCTGTAACCTTCAAAATAAAAATTGTCAATTTAAAAAAAAAAAGTGAACCAGCTTCAGCTAAAACGGTCAGGATGGCCGAGCGGGTAGTCAGTTTCAGGATGACATCGACTCTGTGCGTGGCAGAGCGGGAGATCGGTAAATATCATTGATATTTACCGATCCTCCGTGTGAGAAGGACAAACACTGGAGCGATCGTCTGATCACTCCGGTGTTTGTAAATAACTGGGGACACATAGTACTATGTGTCCCCAGTTATGAATGAACAGGCTGTGATTTACATCACAGCTTGTTCATTCAGGAATTTCTCAATGGGGAGAAGCAGTCAGTACAGAGGCTCCTCCCCATTTAGAAACAGCAGATAGTAAATATGAATGGGAGGAGCCTCTGTACTGAGTGCTTCCCATTCATTGAGTGCTGAGGCTGCAGAAAAAGAAATTGAGGATTTGGTGTCCTCAATTTCTTTTCTATTTTAAAAGGGAAATGTCAAGGGTCTTTTTGGACCCCTAATATTTCCTGACACTTTATTTTTATAGACTTTATTTTAGTTTGACATTCATTGTTTACCTTCTGTTGTTTTATTTGATAAGAATACTTATATTGTGCCTACAAGTTTAATATCTTTAAATAAAAGTTTTATTTTTATCATACTTTTTAATATGTTTCTTTGCGGCTTAACAAAATAGGAGTCTTTAAATGGTGCGCATATTGGGGAAAATGGGTGTGGTTACGGGGGTGTAGTCACTGAGGGGCGCTGTAAAGCTTTCTCACACAGGGCGCCTGAAGGCCTAAGGCTGGCCCTGTCCATGCCGCACTATAGTGCGCCACAGTATGCCAAACACACAGAATTTCCCCGTGCTTGAAAGCACGTGTATTACGCTCTTTTGTGCAAGGACCGGAGGTACCTCTGTAGAGTCATGTAGAGTCAAGAAAATGTGACGCTTTCATCGTGGAGATTGTGTTCCAAGAGAGCGTTTGTCTCTCCCTATAGCAGCTTTTATTCTCTCTCAACAAAAGAATCAAAACAGGAAGTGATAACAGATGATCAGAACATGACTCATCCTTGCCACATGTATTCACAGCCGTCATCTTTCCAGACCCACAAACACAATCTCCCATTAACACTGGAGCGAACTTTATCCAGCACTGCTCAGTGAGAAATGCCCAATAACGTTACTATGATTCCTATGAATGGAAGCTTATCTGCAGGGACAATGCCATACTATCTCCAGCGAGCTGATCAGACGCATCAGAAATACAAACGCACGTTCCTTTCAAAAAGGCAGATATGTATCTTAAATAATCCTCAAAGCAAGTGCATCCACGCCAAGCCAATAAATCTGCGCACCGCGCAGGGGCCCTAGCTGGCGTCCATACACTCGCTAAGGAAACACTGCTCCGCCACGCATAAGATATCTACTCCAATGGTTTACCCTCAGTGCTGATTTAATTCGGGTCACGCTCCAAATTGAGCGTGCCGCAGAAATCCAGACACTGAGAATTATGATGACAATATTACACTATACTAAAAACACGTTCTAATAAAATTTCCACAACATGCCATCTGCGCATCTGCTGCTGTTCATTCAGCTAGTGTCATTAATTACCCTCATAGGTAAATCTTTACCGCACTCCATAGTGAGTCACCAGATTGATCAAGAAAACGGCAGATGGTCCTTCCTCTCGCAACAACTAGGATCTACATCTCTCGATCTCTGGAATGTCTATGGCCCGAACTCTTGACAAAAAAACCTTTTTTGATAAACTCCTCTCGAACCTTACTTCTAACCACGCCAACCCTCTACTTCTGGTCGAGGGAGACTTTAACGCTGTATCTTCCCTCTCCAAGGCAAAACCAGCAAGACAGACTCAAGATAGACTCTTGGATTCAAGCCAGTGGACTCACGGATATATGGAGATTTCTTCATTCATTAAAGATTTCATGCATTTTTCTCACACACACACAATTCCTTATTTCGGATAAACCTGTTGTTTTCCTCTTCTCCATTACTATTCAGGATAGATTCCATTGCTATTGAAGGTCTTATGATATCTGACCATGCTCCAGTTGTATTAACTCTACATAATCTAAGCTCACCACGTCACCCCACCGCCTGGCGGTTTCCTTCATATTTGTCTACTGATGACATCTTTAAGGGGAAGCTTACATCATGGTGGTATGACTACGTGACTGATTATTCTGAACATATGGCTGATCCAATACTATTTTGGATGGCTCTCGACAAAACAATTGTGCAATCATTGGATCCACCAATATGACATCCAAATTAGGTCCCAGAGAGACGTAGATTTATTCAAGTTTGGTAACAAATCGGTGAAACTCTTGGCAATTTTGGCCAGTGGGAAAAGTTTGATTTCCCATATTCTCAGTGTAGCTGATAACATACTTACCGATCCTGCCTCTATTAGTCAACTTTTAACTGACTACTACCAAACTTTTATATAAGGCCGACCAAGGAGATCTGATGTCAGGATCATCCTTTTTAGATTATCACTCCCTTCCCTGACCACCGAAGATCTAATACTACTTAATGCCGATATTACACTTCAAGAAATCCTTACTGTTATAAAAGGGTCTCCTTATTCCAAGGCACCTGTTCCCGATGGACTGTCCACTGCATTCTACCAATTATTGTCTACAGAGATCACCCTACCTTACTTAACCTATATCAGCATGTTTTGTCCCATAAACAATACCCTCCACTTTTAATAATGCATACATTAGATTGTTGCCTAAAAAAGGGAAAGATCCTCTACAGGCTGGCTCAAATCGACCTATATCTTTACTTAACCAAGATGCTAAAATATTTTCCAAAATTCTAGCAAATAGGATGGCCGTCATTCTACCGAAACGTATCTCCCCAAATCAAGTCGGTTTTGTTGCAGGGCGTTCAGCAGTTATGAATGTGAGAAAAGTATTTTTGGCCTTAGACGGCCACAGATTGAGCAAGCCCTCTCGGCACCCCATGGCACTGTTAGGCTGTGTTCACACCTAGGCGTATCGAATATGCGCTTTTTTTAAGCGTTTCGTGCCGCACGTTTTTACCACGTTTCGTGGTAAAAAAAACGCGCAACAAACGCGCGTTTCCGAGGGCTACCTGGCTGCATCCCAGTGAATACACGCAACAAAAACGCCATAGGCCGTTTTGTAGCGCGTTCAGACGGGCTGAAATACGCCCAGGTGTGAACCATACCCATAGGAAACTGGGATTTTGGTGTTTGAGCGTTTTGCAGAGCGTTCGAACGCGCTACAAAACGCTCAGGTGTGAACCAGGCCTTAGCGTTGGATTTAGAGAAGGCTTTTAATAATGTTAACTGGCAGAGGCTTACTCAGGTAATGCAACACATGGGGTTTTCTGGTACATTTTTTAGATTTATTTCTACCCTATATTCTTCCCCTAAGCAGGGCCGTCTTTAACGCAGGGCAAAAGGGTCAGTTGCCCAGGGCCCAGTCATTGTTGTGGGGCCCAAAGCAGCTGCCCCTTCAGCCCACATAAGATATACACGTGCAGGGCTGGCAGCCTCACCTGTGTAGGCAAGGGAGCCTTGCCTCCTGTCTGTGTACATGGCGTCGGAGCTCTACAGACAGGAGGCTACATACAGCACTATGGAGGCACTCTGGGCTCCGCCCCCTGTCAACTCGCCCCACCCCCTGCTTCTCTCTGTACTCCGTGCGCCTGTGTGAGCGTGCCTGCTGGGAGCCTGCATCGTGCCCTGAGCTGTCACCCCTGCTGTGTTCTCTACATCTTCACACCAAGTAAGTGCACATATATGCCACAGTATATGTATGCAACAGATACATATACTGTGTGCAATACATTCATATGTAGAGCAGATTTCTGATATTGCTTCTGTTCAATCCATGCTGCTGAAGCAGGATTGATAATTTGTATAGGAAATGTCATCAAGTTCTATGGCTGCAGCAAAGCTTCCTGTGGTTTCAATACTAGGGATGCACCTGTAGATAATTTAACAAACAGGATATGTGCTATGGAACAATAAACCTATTAGCTGCCATGCTAAAAAGTGTAAATAACAACTAAAAAAATGAATTATAAAAGTGCACTGCACTTTATAGACCAACTACATATACAATCTAATGATAATCTACCTGTGAAATAAATATAGAAATATGCAGAATCACCCTATGGTGAATAAATACAATATATAGTGGGAATATTACCTCTACCTCTACATGAACACCATTTCCGGTAAACTCAGAGCCCTCTCCCCTGACCTATGTTTATTTCATGCTCTAATACCCTCTGCATCTTCTATATCTATCTGTCCTGCCCACTGGGAACACTTGTGCATTATAGCTTTTTTTCAAATAAAGGACTTTTTCACAGTTGTCAGTATTTCCATCTTCCTCCTTCTCCTTCCCTTCAGCCACCCAACCCTCCTTTTCTTCAACTTACAATGGCGTCATCTGGCAGCATTGAAACACATGCAGAAGCTAATGTTATTTCTTTTTAAACAATGGACAGGCTCAGAGCATGCTAACAATTTTTACTTTTCAAATGGCTCAGGAACATTACCAATTTATAGTCATCTAAGAAAAGTATGCTTTAACAATTGTACTGGTAAAAAACTGCTGTTATTGGTAATATGCTTTCT
>NW_017308175.1:114515-160119 GCF_000935625.1 Nanorana parkeri | reverse complement strand
CATCCAGTTGTCCACATACATTTTTAGCATTGTAATACAGAGAACCCATATAGTGATCATAATGTTCAGGTGCTGCCTATGATTGGTGCCTACAGGCTGGGGTTTGGGAAAGGTAAGGAGCTTGTCTGCCTTTCTCCTGATCCTCTGCAGCCACCTAGGCCTCTGACTTTTCCTTCAGGGATAGAAGCAGTGGACAGATGCCCCAGGATAGTAGTGTAGTGATGTGTACCCTGCTGCTGGCAGTAACATCCAGCAACAGACACTTTTTTTCTTTAATGTAAAGGTAGAGAGCAGGGGTGGTCTTCTGAGTAATGTAATGGCAGCTTGGTATCTGCACTCTTGGGCAGTGCAGGGCATGAATTAGTGGGAAGAGGCTGTTTACATCAGTTTGCATGGAAGCAGTTGTAGCACCAGAAGCTCTGCTAAGCTGACATTGAGACATTGGGTATGCTCCTGGCCTGGGACATTTTTTTAAGAACAGGACCTGGGGATGGGAAACCTGACTAGCCTGCCCTGTCTTGTTCAAGTGCTGCAGACACCAATCTATGTTGTCGAGTCATATGCTTGTTCATTACTGTATTACTCAAGCAGGTTTTGGGCTTTCTGTGATGCATGATTCTGGCAGAATCATGCATCACAGAACACTATTGTTGCATATGTTGCATATCACAACACTATTGCCGACAGTAATAAAAGGGCCACATTGCTTAGGAGTTTGGACTGGCCTTAGGGGTAACAGTGACCCTTGCATTTAGAGCTTGCCATCGGAAGAATTTAGATGGCTACTACCTGTTGTTCTTTTCAATGTGCCCTTGCTGCTTGGCAACTTTCTCCCTTGCTGCTCCTTAGGGTGCCCACACACCTTACTATAATCGCGGGAAATCCCGCGATTACGATAATCGTACGATAATCGCAGGAAATCCCGCGATTGTACGATTATCGTAAGGTGTGGAAGCTGTGCGACCTCTACTACTGTAAGTACTGTGCCCAGCATTAGCCTCTCCCTCTGAATTTTCCTCCATTCCACCCACATGTGGTGTGCCACTTCATTCTCTACCACCTCCCATTCACTGGAGACTACTTTGCATTGACCTGCTGCAGATTCTCTGCCTGTTGCTGCTGCCTGCCTACTGTTCTCGGTCTCTGGTGTTATGAGCCACCCATGTCATCTATGGTCATCCTACTATCTTACTCTATATCAGAAAATGGCTTACACATCTTTCAAATTTTCCTCCTGCTGCAAATCTTCTATAGTAAAGGTTTTTAGGGCTATAGCGGGATTAGCAGGGAGGAGGGGAAAGAGGGCATAATAATACCTCAGCCGGGTTAGCCCCCCCACATCAAAATTTTTGAACAAAACATATGCAGTTGGTTAGATCTTTGTTAGATCAGGTTAGATCTCTGTTTTTTGCGTTAGATCTCACACAGAAATAGAGATATTAACAGTTATTTGCAGGGGGGCTAACCCGTCATCAGCCCCCCCTTAACAAAAAATTGACCAAACATTCACTTACCTTACCCGATGTCAAAAAAGGGCAAATCCTCTGGAAGTGGCACCGGGAGCAACCCCAGAGACCTCCATCACTAATCCCCATCCGTCTCCACGCGCTCCGCCACGGCAAACCGCATGGCGCCATACGAGCCGCCACAGCCTGCAGCAACGCCTACGCCTCGGTACTTGCCAGAATCTCCCCCGCCACCTAGCCTGAACGGCCGCGTGACACCGCCGGAAGACACCACCCCTGACTCATGCAACCCCCTACTGCACCCCCGACTACATCTACAGACCTCAGATTATCGGTGACCCAGATTCTCAACATGACCTTGGACAAACCGCCTGACTCACCCCTGGAGCTGGATCGGGTGCATCGGGTGGAAGGCCCACGTACTGACTTGTACCTAATATCTGTGTTTTTATGTGAAATATCTCTGTAATTATATGAGATCTAACGTTGAAACCACTTGATCATACCGGATCTAACAAATATCTTCCAAAATAGCTAACTGTTTGGTCAATTTTTTGATAAGGGGGGCTGATGACGGGTTAGCCCCCCCCTGCAAATAACTGTTAATATCTCTATTTCTGTGTGGGATCTAACGCAAACAACAGAGATCTAACCTGATCTAACAAAGATCTAACCAACTGCATATGTTTTGTTCAAAAATTTTGATATGGGGGGGCTAACCCGGCTGAGGTCATAATAATAACTCTGGCAAACAACTGGCTGCTCTGCATCTGAAAGGATGTAAGTATGAAAGGTTTTGCTAGCCAGTCAGCTATCTGCTGGGCATGCTGTGACTGTATTGGCCACTTTAGGAAAGAAAAAAAAGGGCATGTTTAGTGCCTCTAGTATGTGTGGACCTACTACCACTAGGTCCTTAGGACCTGTTCTTCCCCTACTACCACAAGGCCCAGCACCTCTGCCTCTCACTGCAATATTTTTGGGAGGTGAATGGAATGCATAGATTTAATTGAGCTATGGTGATTGGGGGGGAAATGTGTGATGCTTTTGATGTACACATTGTGGTGGTGTGCTGTGTACAAATAGCGGTTCAGAAACAAGGGTATGCTGCTAGGGTTGCCACCATTTCTTCAAGCGAAACCCAAAAACTCTAGCGACGCGTAGACATTTTGGAGTTGTGGCTTATTCATATGTAAATAGCGCCACCCATTCATAGGTAAATATCACAGTCAAGACTGTAGCCCCAGTAGCCCCTATATTAATTTTGGTTGCCCCCGTTTGCCTGACATCTTGTGTCCAGGTTTCTGCTGCCATGAAACCCGGACACAGCATTCAAAACCCGAACTGTCCGGGTGAATCCTGGACAGGTGGCAACCCTATATGCTGCACACCCCAACATTAAAAGAAAGACCCTAATCAATCACAAAATAAAGTAAAAAGATTGCAAATGGGTCACACAATGTCTAGCTATCCCACCACACAGTAAAGTACTGTACAGCACTGTATGTCTCTCTACTCTTCCTACAAAGATTTCTTCGCTTTCTCTAACCAGCTCCAATACACTGACAATTAGGGATGAGCTCAGTTTTGGATAGATCCCAGTCTGAACCTGAGATCCTACCAGGGCCGGTGCAAGGATTTTTGCCTACACAGGCGAAGGTGCACTTTTACACCCACCTCCCCCCACACACAAACAGGCGCCCTCAGATGGCTGCCCATGCAGCCTTGCACTAGTGCTGACACTGATGGCAGTGAGAATATAAACAGCTTGTCCGATCTACATTATCAGCGCTCACTCTCCACGCGGTCGTGTGTCCGCCATTCAAGTTTCTGCCTTTTGATTGTCTGTAGAGTCACAGCAGGCAAAGGAACATTGAGGGGAGGAATCATAAGAGGAGCACCATCCAGTGCGTTTATCTCACAGTCCCATGGCATGAAAACACTGGACCACTTAATCCTACCCTCCCCGCGTTCTAGGGTGGGAAGGGGTGTAGCATTGCTATTAATGTCAATGGCACCACAAGCACGCCTCCCTCCCACAGTGCGATCAACTTCACTGGAACACGTGGTACCGCAATTTCCTGCTTTCCAGTGCAGTGCAATTGCAAAAAATAGTGCCTGCAATCACACCTCACTGGAATGAAGGGAATTGCAGTACCAAGCATTCCACTGCAGTTGATCGCACTGCGGGTGGGAGGCGTGTTTGTGGTGCCATTGAAATGAATGGCACAGCCACAACCCCTCCCACCCCAGAACATGAGAGAAGTGGTTCAGTGCGTTCATGCCACCGGAATGGTGTGAACTCTGAAAACCTATTTTCTTGGAACCTGTTTAGTGGGTATGGAACGTCCTGTGGCATCATGATACCCAAACTGTCATATTGGCTGCTTCTTTTTTTTTTTTTAAGGTGGTGGATCTTGGAGGGTGAGTAATAATGTTAACTAAAGAATGTTTTGTGTTTCTATTGGAAATAAAGAATATGAGAATACAGTATGAAGGGAATTTATTAAAACTGGAGCAAACAAAATCTTTAGCAGTTGTGCAAGATGACCAATCAGCTTCTATCTTTCATTTTCAAATCTTAACTGAACAAACTGAAGAGAGAAGCTGATTGGTTGCCACACATAGCTGCTCCCGATTTTGTCTGCTCCAGTTTTGATAAATTTCCCCCAATGTGTTTAATTAACCATTTCCAGCGGGTTCACGTAAATACACATCACCCGCTAGAAGTGGTTATACCAAGAACACGGCTGCTGCAAGATTGCTCTTGTTGAAGACATGAATGAGTGTGTGTCACACATGTTAGAAGCAGTTTATTCTCAAATCTCAGCCGGGAGGTGGTGGGTCTTCTGTGGCACTCAATACACCTGGTTGTGTGGGCATGGACACAGGTGGTAATTTCTTTGGAGGAAACGATATGCATACAAATGAACTGACACCCATCAAAGATTTAAAATCATTTAGCTGTAAGCTATAAGGGCCAGTTCATACCATAAACAGTGCGTTCCAGAGTGATCAGCCTCTGGAACGCACTGTATCGCATTCCGGCCGGCTTCCTGCGTTCTGGAGCAGGAGGGAACTACAAGTCCCAGCATGCCCTCATGGTCTTTGTACACCCCCCCTGCTCACATATAAATCACCTAGGGAGCTACACCTTGTTCCAGCATGCAAGCCCCCGGTAGTAGTTCCCTGGGTGATATGTGAGAGGTGTACAGGGACAGTGATGGCATGCTGAGACTTGTAGTTCCCTGTATGATAGAAGGCTCTTTTAATTACTTTCCTCATGAACATACTAGTAATACAATGTCATATAGTACAGTAACTTTCAGGTTTAACTATACTCTATTCCATGTTTCTATAATGGCATTGTATTACTAGTACTTTCATGAGGACAGTAATTAAAACAGCCTTCTATATAATAGCTGATCATAGAGCTGAACTGCTGACTTGTAGTTTTCTAGTAATACAATGACATTATAGAACATGGAATAGAACATTGTCACTGCCCGGCGGCTGGGACAGCTGCACCATCGCACCTCCGTCGCTATGCCACTGCCGGGTTCGGGGCCCCTTCTTCCTTCCTGGGCCCCCCCTAAGTGGCAGAAGGCCAGGGCTCGGTCGCACATGCGACCGCTGCAACCCTGGTAGTTCTGCCACTGATAGTAACTTTATCTCTGTTATTTACTAATTATATATATATAAAACACACTTCACACACTGCATATGCATTATGAATTAGGCACTATGACATTAGGAGGCTTACAAGCTCACAGAGAAAGACAGACACATACACAGTGACACACACACATACTGTATACAAACATAGTGACATACACACAGCACAGTGACACTCACACACATGTACAAACATAGTGACGCACACATACAAACATAGTGACAGACACACACATCCACAGTGACACTCACACACATACACAAACATAGTGACATACACACAGCACAGTGCCACTCACACACATAGTAACATACACACAGCACAGTGACACTCACGTCACATACATAGTGACATACACAGAGCACAGTGACACACACAAACATAGTGACATACACACAGCACAGTGACACACACACATAAAAACAGTGACATACACAAAGCACAGTCCATAGTCAGCATAGGGGGCGGAGCTGAGATCATTGCAAGTAGAAGTCCTGAGCCCCGTACACAACGTTACATCTAACAATGTTTGCAGCTGTGCCAGAATTTTTCCGCCCCCTCCCGCTGGCGCCCTCAAGCGGCCGCTTGACTTGCCTTACACTAACGCCGGGCCTGGCTCCTGCAAACAAGGAAATGTAGGGAGCCCATCGTTCATCTGCAAAATATAGGTGCTGAAGTGACTGGCGAATCGCACTGCCAACAGCAGCATCATTGTGGCTAGAACAACTGTATAAAAGGCTGAGACTAGTTGCAAACTGATTGTGGGTGTGTGTGACTCCCAAACATAAATGAAGAAGAGGAAACAACTTCATTCACAGACATAAATAGCTGGGAAGCAGGGACATATTATTATAATAGGTGACTTCAATTATCCTGACCTTGGATTGGCAAAATGGAACCACTCACTCGTTTCCTAAACCTGTTGTGGATGTGGGGCAATCTCATGGAGGAGGTGGTGGAAGTCCCAACCAGGATTAATGCTACACTAGATTTATCAATTTCAAATAACGCAGACTTAGTTGCAGACATAGCAACTCAAGAAAACTTGGGTAATAGAGCCCACAAGGTGATTACATTTAAAGTTGGGCGCAGAAAAGAGGAGCCGGTTGGTATGACAAGAATGCTAAATTTCAAAAAGGACCACAATACCCAATGGGACAAATTTATTTGTAATAATGAACACTGACGAGAAGTGGGGGATTGTTTTAAGAATATATTGCACAATGCCATTAGCAAGTGCATACCATTGGGTAACAAAAATAAAAGAACACTAGCTAAACCTGCATGGCTGAACCCAATGGTAAAACAACATATCAATGAGAAGTAGCTGGTATTTAAAAAATATAGATGGGGAAAGCATTGGCATTCCAGAGCTACAAGGAATGCAATAAGAGATGTAAACATGCAATCCGGGCAGCCAATATAGAATACGAAAAACATATTGCCACAGTCATTAAAAAAACAAACAAAATCCTCCAATATATAAACAGCAAAAAGGTAAGAAAATAATGGGTAGGTACAATAAAGGATGAGCATGGGAGTTTAATCATGAATAACAAGGAGAAGACTGAGGTATTAAATGCAGTACCTGTACCTGGAGGGATGGGACTGTTTCGTGATGTCCGATGATCGATTTGTGGAAAGCCGTCATATTTTGATTTGGTTAAGATATATTGATGACATTCTGATCCCTTTGGACTGAATCTCCTCAGCAGCTGTCGGAGTTTATGGTGCTGCTTTCCGATCATTGCTACAATTTAAAATTTACCATGCAATGCGAGAATAATTTTTCTCGACACAGATCTATATTTCGGATAACCTGAACATTGCGACTACTTTATACAGGAAGCCCACGGCCGGCAACACCATATTACATTCCAACAGTACACATCCTGCACCGTTTATTAGAAGCATTCCATATGGACAATATCTTAGATTGAAGAGGAATTGCACTCGGCAATCTGATTTCCTCCATGATGCAAACTTGCTTAACCCCTTCGTGACGGGAGATGTACACAGTACGTCCCGTCACAAAGTGCCTATATGACTGACCAATGTATCTCTTTGAGTGAAATGTATCAGACTTCTGATCGTCTGGGCCGATTAAAGACCTTTTAGTGAGATCTGAATCTAACATGCTGTCAGGATCAGTCTCTAAGGTTATTATTAGCTGTTCCTAAGTTTGGAGCAGCCTAATAATAGCCAAAAATTAAAAACAAAAGTTATTTTTTCAAGCAGTCATAGTGATTGCTTGATATAAACTG
This sequence comes from Nanorana parkeri, assembly GCF_000935625.1. NCBI lineage: Eukaryota > Metazoa > Chordata > Amphibia > Anura > Dicroglossidae > Nanorana > Nanorana parkeri. The sequence goes on along the minus strand of NW_017308175.1, from coordinate 152,716 downwards.
ACCAAAAAAAAAGTATTTTTTTACTTTTTTTTTTACAAAGTGTAAAAAAATAAAGTGTAAAACAAAATTAGGAAAATAAAAATGATATATAAATATATATTTTTTATACTATAATTATTATAACAAATGTATTAAAATAATAATAATAATAATCAAAACTTGTGAAAAAAAGTGTTTTCTTCTAGTTTTTTTCCTCATTTTTTTATATTTTATTCAAACTAAGTGAGGCGTTAAGTACACATGTTTGATATAATTATATAGCCATATCTGTCCTCTAAAAAACAATATATAATATGAGTGGGTACGTTTAGCAAGAAAGTATATTACTGCTGTGGAAGAATCACACAGCAAAAACGTAAAAAGTGTGTCAGTCATTTATGAACAGAAACTGAAAACTAGCTCAGTCATGAAGGGGTTAAACAGCACCTAATGTCAAGAGGTTACAGTAAATCCTGCTTGAAAACAGCGTTTCAGAGGGCAAATACCCAAAATAGAACCGATTTGCTCTATAACAAGAAATCTAAACCCACTTTGTCAGATTTTTCTACTAGATTAATCCTAACATACAATTGTCAACATTTTCAAATACGTAAGATACATACATTTTAAATTACACACCTGCATTAATACTAGTAGCCGGGCAGCACAGTCCCAGTAATGGAACACTTGACGTTTACCATCTGTGCAGCTCCTATTACCAGGTAACCGTGGTGAGTGATGGGTTTGGCCACACTGACCTGACATTCGGAGGGGCCGAGAGGGGTATAGTTAAATAGAACCTGAACCAACTCATATACAGTAAAATATGCTTTAAAGAGACTCTATCACCAATTCAAGCTTTTTTATTTACATGATGAAAAAATGAATAGGAATCCGACCGTTCTGGGAGTGTTGTCTCCTATTATCTTCCAGATCCCCCCTATCACGTACCTGAGGCTGAGACTGGAAGATGGGGAGGCGTCTCTTGCGATTCGTGTCCTGCGACCCCTGGAGTTGGGAACAGAAGGGCGCAGGGCAACGAGGGGCACGAGTGCCGTAGACTGGAAACAAACACTGTGCAGAAACAACTGAGTAGAGAGATCAGTAAGCCAAGGTCAAATCTGGTCGGGCAGGCATAGTACAAATTCGGAAGGCAATCTCAAATCAAGGGAACAGGCCGGGGTCAGGGGCTGACAGCAAGCAAAAGAGTAGTCCAAAGCAATCCAAGTCAAGGCAGGTCTAAGTAGCAAACACAGGAACACAGGAAACAAAGACCAAGCTGACAAGACCATCAGCAATGAAAGAGAGGCTGGCTCCTCCTTATATAGTCATAGGATAAAAGACAGCTACCTCACTTCCTGCGCAGTTTGCCGCGATTCTCGCCCATGCGCAGTTTGCCGCGATTCTCGCGGTTTGCTCTTTGCGCATGCGCAGCCGCAATCGTGCCTTTACAGTGCCCCCCCCCCCTAATGGGCAACCTCCGGATGCCAAATCAGGCTGCTGTGAGAGGAGTCCGAAAAAACTTTTGAACCAGCCTTTGAGCGTGAACATTGGAATCAGGTTCCCAGGAGTTCTGCTCAGGACCATAGCCCTTCCATTTGACCAGAAACTGAAGATGACCGCCACGACGTCTGCGATCCACTATAGTTTCCACCTCAAACTCTTCCACCCTGTAAAGGCACGGTTGTTAACCGCATGAATCGCGGCAAACTGCGCATGCGCGAGAAATCGCAGCAAACGGCGCATGCGCGAGAAATCGCGGCAAACTGCGCATGCGCGGGAATGGCGGCAAAATGTGCGGGAAACCACACAGGAAGTGAGGTAGCTGTCAGTATCCTGGGACTATTTAAGGAGGAGTCAGCCTCTCTTTCATTGCTGATGGTCTTGTCAGCTTGCTGTGTTGTATCCTGTGTTCCTGTATTGTTTAAAGCCTGCCTCTGACTCGGATTGCCCTGGACTACTCTCTTGCTTGCTGCCAGCCCTTGACCCCGGCCTGTTTCCTGGACCTTGAGATTGCCTTACGTTTTTGTACCTTGCCTGCCCGACCGGATTTGACCTTGGCTTCCTGACCTCTCTTCTCAGCTGCTCCCACGCAGTGTTCGTTTCCAGTCTTCGGCACTCGTGCTCCTCGTTGCCCTGCGCCCTTCTGTTCCAAACTCCAGGGGTCGCAGGACGCGAACCGCAAGAGGCGCCTCCCCATCTTCCAGTCTCAGCCTCAGGTACGTGATACACCCCATCAACAACAGACGGAGCCGGCGGGCCAGGGCCATGGCCAGAAAAAGGATTTGGAACATGCCGTTTGAGCAGGGACACATGGAACACGGGATGCACTTTAAAAGAGGGTGTAGCTCCAATTCGTAGGCCACAGGGTTAATCCTCCTCCGAATTCGAAAAGGACCAAGACATTTCGGGGCCAGTTCCTTAGAGGGACAAGAGAGCCGTAAGTTAAGGGTAGATAGCCACACATTATCTCCAGGCTGGAGATCCAGCTCGCCCCTACGCTTCCGATCATAACAGGTCTTGTGGTCACGCTGAGCTTTGGCGATTGCCGTCTGTAATACTTGTGTGTTGGAACACAGAAACTGCATTCGGTCTTGGACCGATGGAACCTAGGCGGTGGAGCAGAAGGCAGGTAAGTAAGTGGGATGAAATCCGAAGTTCGCAAAGAACAGGGATTGAGATGTGGCGGAATGAACAGAGTTGTTGTAAGCGAACTTTGCAAATGGGAGTAAGGACACCCAGTCGTCTTGAGAAAATGAGAGGAAGCACCGGAGATATTGTTCCAACGTTTGATTGGTCCGCCAACCCCAAGAGACTTGCACAACTCACGCCAGAATTTGGAGGTAAACTGAACACCCCAGTCAGAAACAATATTGCTGGGAAGGCCGTGGAGACGCACAATCTCCTTGAAGAAGGCACAAGCCGTATCAGAGGCGGTCGGGGTGCCGATCATCGAGACGAAGTGTGCCATTTTGGTGAGGCGATCCACTACCACAAAGATGGAAGTGAAGCCATCAGAAGGCGGCAAGTCCACGATGAAATCCATGCCGATCATATCCCACGCCCGGGGTGGAATGGGAAGTGGCCGTAACAGGCCCCAGGATCGGCAACGTTCAGTCTTGTTACGGAGACAGATGACACAAGATCGGACGTACGATAGGCAGTCCTTCCTCAAACCCGGCCACCAAAAGGACCGCCACACCAAGTCAATCGTCTTGCGAACTCCGAAGTGACCAGCCAGTTGATGATCATGACACATCTGAAGGACATCGAGGCGAACCTCGGGCGGTATAAACACCAGGCCATCCAGAAAAAATAGCCTCTCCTTCTCCTGGAATTTCCGATTGGCGGGCAATGTCGTCCCGGAAGATGCCCGTCTCAATTGGGATTTCAAGTCATGTTGGACTTGACTCCTCCCCCTCTGGGTACATGCGGGACAAGGCATCGGGTTTGACGTTCTTGGATCCCGGGCGGAAGGTAATGTGCATTGAAAAGCGGGAGAAGAAAAGCGCCCATCTGGCTTGGCGAGGCCGAAGCCGTTTTGCCGACCGTAGGTACTCCAAGTTCTTATGATCAGTAAAGACCAAGATCGGATGAGCAGCCCCCTCAAGCAAATAACGCCATTCTTCCATCGTGAGCGCCAGCAGATCGTGAGCGCCAGCAGCTCACGATCACCCACATCATAATTCCGTTCCGCAGGGGTAAGTTTCCGGAGAAAAAGGCCACAGGGTGGAGTAAGGATCTTTCGCCCTACCGCTGGGACAGGATAGCTCTGACCGCAACCTCCGAGGCATCTACCTCAAGAACATATGGCAGTGTCGGGTCAGGATGCTTCAAGATAGAGGCAGAGGTGAACAGTTTTTTGAGGTCGTCGAAGGCCATCTGGGCTGAAGGGGTCCACTGGAAACGTGTGTTCTGCTTGGTAAGCTGCGTAATGGGGCTAATGATCGACGAAAAATTTGATAAATTTTCGGGAAAAATTTGCAAAACCCACAAAGCGTTGGACACCCTTGCGGGTAATGGGGGTAGGCCAGTCCAGAATGGCAGACACTTTTTGCGGATTAATGGCAATGCCCGTGGTCTATATAATGAAACCCAAGAATTGGACAGAGTCCTTTTAAAATTCGCACTTCTCAGATTTCACATATAATTGATGTTTTCGGAGTCTCTGTAATACTTTCAGAACATGCGTCCGATGTAGGTCAAGGGAGGGTGAAAAAATCAGGATGTCGTCCAGATAGACCACCATAAATAGATCCAAAAAGTCTCTGAAAATGTCATTGACTAGGTGTTGGAAGGTGGCTGGGGCATTACAGAGCCTGAAGGTATTCAAAATGTCCAAATCGAGTCCGGAAAGCCGTCTTCCATTCGTCACCTTCTCTGATCCTCACCAGATTGTAGGCGCCCCAGAGATCCAGTTTGGTAAAGACCCGTGCAGACCTGAACCGTTGAAATAACTCGGGGACTAGGGGCAAGGGATAGCGGTTCTTTATCGTGATTTTATTTAATTCTCGGTAGTCAATGCAAGGACGAAGGGAATAAATCCCTTTTCCAGGCTCTCGTTCACATACAGCCGTAAGGTCTCCAACTCAGGTTCTGATAGGGGGTAAATCCTGCCAAAAGGAATTTTGGCTCCAGGCAAAAGCTCAACCGGGCAATCATATGGCCTATGAGGAGGTAATGTGTCGGCTCCCTTTCTGTCAAACACATCCAGATATTCATGATACTCCGGCGGAATGCCTTCGGACACAGAAGATGCAGACTGCAAGCCTAAAAGGGGTCTGGGAGATAGGCAATGTTCTGTGCAGTATGGGGAGGAGAACACAAGGGATCCATTTGCCCAATCGATGGAAGGATTGCATTTGCAGCCATGGGATGCCCAAGATCATGGGAAAAAGAGGTGAGGAGATGATGTCAAAACGCATGATCTCTTGATGGTTAATCATGCTGGTAAACAGTGGACAAGTTTCCAATGTGGTTGGGCCTGGATCCATCGGCCAATTGGATAATCAAAGGTTGAGTTTTCACCAACAAAGGAACTTGGTGTTGCAGAGCGAAGTCTTTATCTCGCGGTTTGATCTTTGCGCATGCGCAGCCGCAATCGTGCCTTTACACCCCCGCAGATGCCACTGCTCATGGTGACAGTGCTTGAGCTGATTGATAATAGTATTGAAGCCCCTGTTGAGTTGCTACAAGATTGAATGTGTTCTGCTTGGAAATAGTTAATTGTTGCTGTGCAGCTTCTATGACACAGAGACTTGAGTAAGTTACAGTGCAGAGCCAGGAAAAGGATTGATGTATGAAACTTTTGATACTACGATTCCCAGAGTGCTGTGCTGGAGGAGAGGAGGAGGGACCTGATCTGGAGTTTCCGGGCGCGCTCAGTCTGGGAGAGGCTGTGAGAGGGACAGATCTGTGTTGGTGGCTGCTGCTGGGGAGAGGAGAGCCTGATACACTGGACGGAGGTGGGTGCAGCAGTCACGGCTGGAGCAAGGACTTTTGTCTACGCAGGCAAAGTTGAATTTTTCTGCCCCCCGAACCCTCAGGCAGTTTTATGGTAGCGCTAGCCCTGCACACATCCCATAAAGCAGCACACCCAAACTAATAGGAGATCTGTGATATCCATGTTACAAGCCAAAACAATTATCTTAGCATTTAGAAAAAAGGAAGGCCACTCGCAATGACACCCCAAATAGTTTACTGTGGGCACCCCAATACAAAGACACCCCCAAAGTGTACCACTCCAGAAAGCATAACAAAGATGTCCATGTTACAGCTCACACTAAACATATCCATGATTTGGGAAAAGAATGACCATCATCTTCTGAAGCCCTATATGTAAAGCCACAGGCATTGACACCCCACATCTATTACCATGGAGCACCCCAATACAGGGACACCCCCCCCATAGATCTTCACTAAAGATAGCATAACTAACAGCACTGACCACCAATGGAATGGAGGTATTCACACTGATCACCAAGGTAACAAAAGTATTCACACTGACCGCCAATGTAACAAAAGGTATTCACACCGACCGCTAATGTAACAAAGGTCTTCACACTGACCGCCAATGTACTGAAAGTATTCACACTGACCGCTAATGTAACAAAGGTATTCACACTGACCGCCAATGTAACAAAAGTATTCACACTGACCGCCAATGTAACAAAGGTATTCACACTGATCGCCAATGTAACGGAAGTATTTACAATGACCACCAATGTAACAAAAGTATTTACAATGACCGCTAATGTAACAAAGGTATTCACACTGACCAGCAATGTAAAGAAAGTATTCACACTGACCGCCAATGTAACGAAAGTATTCACACTGACCTCCAATTTAACAAAGTATTCACACTGACCGCCAATGTAACAAAGGTATTCACACTGACTTCCAATGTAATGAAAGTATTCACACTGAACACCAATGTAACAAAGGTATTCACACTGACCTCCAATGTAACAAAAGTATTCACACTGACCTTCCTTTTTGAGAAAGTTAATCTACGAAACGCGTCAAAGGATGTTTGGTCTTCACCTCTCATAGCTGATTTTCTACTACACGAATCTCTACTATACGGTTTTACCCCTTCGTGACTGACGACGTACAGTGTACGTTGCCAGCATCGGGGCTGTTTAAACGGACTCCCGGCGACTTTTGCCGCCGGGACTCTGTTTAAACTTGTAGAGCCGACTGTCGGCTTTACAACAGAAGCGATCCTGGCGACTCACCTGTCGCCAGATCGCTTCTGCGTCTGTTCCCTTATGAGACATCTATAGATACACGCTGCCGGTTTGGGCGTTGAGGCGGTGGAATAATCAAGATATAAGGCTAAATTACATCCGATTGCCTGACTTGGAGATCAAAGGAGATGATGGACTACTAGAACATTAGAACGCTCCGGTTTTTCTCAATCAGCGATTGGTTGGTTAAATTTTGGAGGATATCTATCAGGGAAATGAACAGACTATTCCTCTAAATACCATTTAGAGAAGGAGACTAACCGTTTGTATCCCATCTCATATAAACTGCAAAAATCTGAAAAATTGACTGCTTGTTACATTGCTGAGATTATTCTGTTTATTTGTGTGCCTGTTTGTTATATTGTTGGGATTGTTTTGAGAAAGGAAAAAAAAAAGAATGTTTTAAAAAAAATATTTAACCCCTTGTACACATCTAAGAGGGGAATTAGACTATATATCTGATTTCACTAATTTGGATTCAATCACTGCCCATTTCGGGTCACCGAGACACTAATACGTGTGTGCATATTATTATTATTATATTTTTACGATTAAGTATTGAAACCACTATCGTTGTTCATCAGATTAAGTTTACACATGCAAGAGTACTAGACCCACGGGTTATTTATATAAGGATTTCAACTAGATTGCTTTAATATTTTTTTGTTTGTTTGTCACAGATTACTCCGAGCTACATTAAGTGAGCCCGGCGCGTCTGTCACACATATATTTATTGATATATTGTGGGGTGGATGAATACACGTTCCACATATCACATGCCTCAATAATTTCTTGGACATTTACACACTGACGTATCGATTACACAATGAGATAGAAGATTACGGCATTTATATACAGATGTTTATGTGTTGTTTATGATTTATTCTTCACTCTGGTATTCACATTCACTTAGATCAAGCGCAACTTATTCACTATATTACATATTTACACTGACCGCCAATGTAACAAAGGTATTCACACTGACCTCCAATGTAAGAAAAGTATTCACAATGACCGCCAATGTAACGAAAGTATTCACAATGACCGCCAATATAACTAAAGTATTCACACTGACCGCCAATATAACAACAAAATCCTATGGCTGCGCCAACGGACATATGAATGGGGTAATAGGCCGGGAAAACAGCTACCCTGTTTCCCCGAAAATAAGACCTACCCCGATAATAAGACCTGGTACTATTTTTGGGCATTTGCTAAAATATAAGACCTACCCCGAAAATAAGACCTAGTTCTCCGGAGGAGAGAATCAGCGGTGCCAACGAAGCCAGCGCTAGAGGAAGCAAGGCGGCACCGGAGGGAGCAGAGCCGCATAAGCCGATGCTTCCTCCTGTCACAGGCGGAGTGATACCAAACTCACTCCGCCTGTGAGGAATACTAGTGAAAGCGCGATTGGTTACCAAATTGCTCTTTGAAAGGTACGGCACCCCTGATTTCCCTGATCACCCTATTCTTAACTTTGCCATTTTGGATTATTTAATTTGGATTTGCATTAACTTTGGATTGTTGTACATTAAAAAAAAATAAGACCTACCCTGAAAATAAGACCTAGTGTGTTTTTTTGAGCCAAAAAATATATAAGACAGTGTCTTATTTTCGGGGAAACACGGTAGCTAGGTCCTTACGTAACAAACAATCGATATAGTTTATCTCCAAAATTAAGTCCTCAGGGGATAAAATGGTGCATCTTTCCAGGGATATAGCCAAGGTGTTCTGTGAATATTACCGCTCTCTGTATAATGTAGCTGATAACCAGAAACCTATGACTAACCCTCCTCGACTCAGGAAGACTCTTATTGATAAATATTTGCGCAATGCCCACCTCCCATCCTTTCCAAAGGAAGAGATGGAGGCCCTGGAAATGGAATTTACAGAGGCAGAGCTTTCTAAAGCGTTAAGCATGATGAACTCGGGAAAAGCCCCGGGCCGGGATGGGTTCAAACATTTAAAGATTTGCTCCTAACTCGATTGACCAGTTATGCTAACTCCCTAACCTCTGGAGGAGAATTTTGCCCAGAAACTACCCTAGCCCATATCACTGTATTGCCCAAGCCTGGAAAAGACCCCACATGTTGCCCTAGCTATAGGCCCATATCATTATTGAATATGGATGTCAAGCTCTACTCCAAGGTCTTGGCACTCCGCTTACAACCATTACTACCCAAATTTGTATCCCTTAATCAGACAGGATTCATCCCAGGCCGCGAAGCTAGAGATAACTCCTTGCGCACCCTGACAAGTATATCGCATGTTCGCAGGAAATCCTAGGTCACACTACTACTGTCGACGGACGCCGAAAAAGCGCTTGACAGAGTGGCCTGGGATTTCATGTTCGCAACATTGGAAGTCATGGGGTTACGCACGGGAATGATTAATGCATTGTATCAGAACCCTATGGCCAGAGTGAGGATTAATGGAGTACTCAGCCCCTCTTTCTCCCTGAGTAATGGCACCAGGCAGGGATGTCCCTTATCACCTTGTTGTTTGCTATATCCCTGGAGCCCTTCCTATCCAACCATAGCTCATGACCCGGACATCCAAGGGGTACAAGTGGGTTCCAGAGAACATAAATATGCGGCATATGCTGATGACATTTTATTTTATGTTAGGAATCCCCGAATTTCCCTTCCAAATTTAGCATCTGCATTAAGAGCTTACAACTCAGTCTCAAATTTCTAAATTAATCTAAATCTAAACAAAAATCCACCATCCTCAATTTCACGGTCCCCTCCACGGAAGTTAGGGCCTTACAATCCTACTTCCCTTTTGAGTGGCAATCACACAAAATAAGACATGTTCAAATATAATTATATGCCTCTACTGAATAACATTCGCGCAGACTTGAACCGCTGGTCCCCCATGTACCACTCTTGGATGGGACGAAAAAGTGTCATCAAAATGAACGTGATGCCGAGACTTCTCTTTCTCTTCCAAATGCTACCCATGGGAGTTACACCCTAATATTTTACAATATTACGCTCACTGGTCTCAAGGTTTATCTGGAGGAACAGGAGAGCAAGGATCTCTTATAAAGTCCTGTCCAGACCTAAATCTTTGGGTGGAGCCTCCCTCCCGGATTTTAGAAGGTATTATAGAGCGGCCTCTTTGGCATTATGCCAGAGAGACCAAATTATGGGTACAAATGGAACAGGCCCTGAGTCAAACAGCTCTACATAGGGTCTGCTGGATTCCGAAACAATATAGACAGCTGTCCAGGGATGCCCATGCCTTAACGACCACTACACTTTCTATCTGGGACACTGTGCACTCCAGTCAACATTGGCCCTACAATTCCCCTCTAATGCCTTTACTGGGCCACACATATTTTTCACCAGGGCTATTGGGCGGTAGATATCGCTCTTGGACCCAATATGGTGCGGATCTGTTGCTTCATCAGGTCTTACAGGATGTGAAGCATAAGCACCTGTCCTTCCTGAATGACAACCCTTGACCCTCTTTTATGGATACCTGGCGATATGGTCAATTAGCACATTTCGTGCAACAACTCCCCAGTCCCCTGAGGTCCACAGAGGACCTAAACCCGTTGGAACTGCTTTTTCCTACGGGTTCCGTACCCAATAAATGTATATCCTCCCTTTACACAGCATTATCGTGCATGGATGCCACACTTCCCCCGCCTTATTTGACGCACTGGGAGAGGGAGTTGGACAGTCCTTTGACTGACTCACGTAGATCCCGCATATTGGCTCTCTCCAGGGGGGTGTCCAGATCCTCACACATCCAGGAACTCCACTACAAGTTACTGAGTCGTTGGTATTACACACCACAGAGAATGTACCAGATCGACCCTTCAATGTCTCCTCTGTGTTGGCGGGAATGCGGAGAGTTGGCCTCACATGCACACATATGGTGGCAGTGTCCAAAAATAAGACCATATTGGCAGGAGGTCGCATCGGGAATGTCCAGAATTCAGGGAACCTCAGTGCCACTTGACCCTTGGATAATGCTGTTGCATGGCTCTGAAGGCTCAGTGGGCAGCTATACCCGTTCTATTACACCACATTTACTTAATGCTGCTAAAGCTTTAATACCAGCCAAATGGAAAAATAGCTCTGGTCCCTCCTTATTGGAATGGCTAGATAGGGTGGAACAGACTTATAGCATGGAAGAACTCACCCTTACCGGATTAGACCAAAAGGACCGCCTCTCCAAAACCTGGGCTGATAAAACGACTGCCTCTTATCTTGCAGTGATGACTCAAATCGTCTCGGAAGGGGAACTGCATTGATTAAATTAAGAAACGGATATGGTTGCCTATCCGATGGCTAAGATACCGAATCCATACATTGTAATGTTTACTCACAAATAGAATGATTAAAATGCGGAATTGCTATATTCTTTAATATGATATAAGAAATGATCCTCTGTTTCTGTTTCAAGTCTCTCCTCCACCGAAGCTCCATTTATATAAATAAAATATCAATAAAAGGATCACAAACAGGAAGTCATGGCCCAATCAGCCAATCGCTTCCTCCATACATTAACATAACAGAGTCAGCCAATCAGCATCAAAATGATAACAGGAAAGGGCGACGCCAACAGCCTACCATTTCCTCCATGCACAATTATATCACAGGAAGTGACAACAGATGAGCAGAGCATGACTCATCCTTGCCACATGTATGTACATCCGCCATCTTGGCCAGCATGGACCCCATTCAATACTGCTCAGAGTGACCAGTATCTAGTAAGATCATTCTACTTGTTCTTATAGGTTTGAGACTATCTGCGTAGACATTGCTAATGCGGTTATCTATATACGGTCTACCGGTATACCGACAAGGCAGATATCAATGTCTTCTTATAAAAGCAGATATGTATCCAAAAGGGATAGCGCAGCCGCAACAGAAATATAACATGTGTCTCGTTATGCGGACTTCGCTTCACTAAGGTGTATAGACGTTTGGAGGCAAGAAGCCCAGCACATTGCACTTAATGCTCACAAACCAGCAAACGCCCCCAAGCACTGCGAACATGTCTCTAAGCCCATGAGAAGGTTGAATACTGACTACCGATTAACCCAAGTATGCTCTGCTAGAGCGTCCCTCGGTTGAATCCGACACAGGGAGACATGATGACAATATTACAATACAGTAAAAACACATCCTAATAAAATTTCCACAACAGTCCCTCCTCTTTGTCATATGATCCCCCGTGTCCCTCGATGAAACTTGATCTTCTTCTTTGAAAAAAACCATCCTTCTGGTATACGAAAAGTGGTTTGAGTCCTGAATCCATAAAACAAAACAGAAGATGGAAAACAACGGAAAATCAATGTTTTTCACGCAAATATTGACACGTAGACTTTTGGCAAAGAAAATGAATCTTGAAAATGAATCTTGACTCGGAGGTTCTGCTCTTTGGGAGGTGACTCAGAGGGAGGTGGTGGGTCGCATTGGTCGACGGTCGGTTTGGAATCCTCTGCATCTGATCCATGGGTTGGTCTTCAGGGCGCCTCATCTTGGCAACGAAAATGTAGTCGTCTGCTCGGGCTTTGGTAACATCTCACTCCGGCGTATAGAAGGAATAGAAACAAAAACACCATAAGTATATATACTCCTATTTCCTTTAGCCAGGAGAGACTCCCGAACCCGGTGATGGACGTAGGGTGATAACCCGTGGGGCTGCCTGGGAGCATTCCTGATGGAATAATGAGCTATAGCGAGACATTCAGGCCATGGTTTCTGAGTATCGGCCATAAGACGTTCAACCTTACCACTGCATAAATCTGACTCAAGTTCCATCAAAGAAACGGCAGTCGTGTTGGTTCTCAACGTGATTCCTTACTAGGTTAGAAAACTAGAGAGAGAGGGATGAGAGAAAGAGAGGGATGAGAGAGAGAGAGAGGGATGAGAGAAAGAGAGGGATGAGAGAGAGAGAGAGATGAGAGAGAGAAAGAGGGATGAGAGAGAGATGGTAGCTGGAGAGGGCAGAGTAGAGTTAATTGCATTGGTGACGGCAGAAAGATCAGAAAAAACTACAACAGATCCAGTGTTAATGGATCCAGCCTGCTTCAGCAGAGTTAGTCCAGAAAGAGCCTCTTCCGCTTCGGACACTGGATCACCAATCACGGCTATCCCCTCGGGCCAGGTGTACATAATGCTGTTCTTCAGGATTGAAACCGCCCTCTGTATCCCCTGCAAGTTTACCAGTATAGACTTCTGAAGCCACAGCTGAGCTACATCTAAAGTCCCTGATGCTTGGGTCTAACTCGGTGATGAGTTTCTCCCACTTCCAGGCACAAAAAGTCCCTTCCAGAGGAAAACCCCAAGCGGTACCCTTGGACCATCTATACCATTATTTAGGAGGGTTCTATGGCCTTCACCCCAAAAACTAGACTTCATGTACTGTGCAGCCGTTTGACCATGGCGATTCGAATCGGCTATAGTCTTACCCCTGCGTCCAGGGAAACCCTTGCACCTATTTAGGAGAGCACTGCCCGGTGCCTTTTTTCTACGGTGGATTGACGGGCTAGAACCACTATACCACTATAGTCCCCCAACTAGAAACCCTAACCGAGGCGATGTGTAACGCTTGTTGTCCCAACACTTTTGGCACAGAACTACGGAGTACCACTCTTTTACACTGTAATACCCGTAATATAACTATGCCAGACAATTAGTCAACAGCCACAGCTCACCCCCCGAATTATGTCTCTACCCCTCACAGTGTATGCATACACAAGCGTATCCGTTAAATTGTTATCGATGAGGTATTTCAAGGAACCGCACATATCCAATTTTGGAGGTACAGTACGGGTGCACATTCGCAGCTCTTCATATAATTCTAGACCTCTTATGTCAGAATCAGAAGTATTGGGTAAAGTAAGTAGCGCTTCAAGTTCTTTGCAGTTTCGTAACAGGTCTTCTTCAGATGTCATGCATAAAGATGAAATATCATATAGATATCCAAAATAGTTGACATAGCTTTTTAACCCTTCAAACCGAGGCTCAGTGCTAGCATGAATCCTGTCAACAATCATGTAGAAATATTCTGCTCTGAACCTGTCTGCAGGATTAACAACTGCTTAATCTGGACACTCATAATCAAATATTCTTTTGGCCCTGCGTATTCTGCACTGTCTAAATTCTTTTGGAATATCCATTTCTTCGGCCATTCCAGTGTCAGCAACAATGGCAGAATTAAAGCCATTTTGTCTCTATTCTTTGAGGCAGCAAAGGACTTCCAAATGTTTTAGTGCAGTATCTAGCTGCATATTTGACTTTTGCCATGCCTTGCGGATAAGGTTGATTTTTACTAAAATCTCATACAATACAATTAATGACAAAACAAACTCGTATGACAACATTTCTTCTTTTAGTGAATTACAGTCACTACAGAAAGCAGGATCAGTGTTTTTTCGTGTCATCACTTCCAGGCACTCAGCAATTTCTTTTAGCTGGTAACGGACAGCTTTTACACTCTCAACTCTGCATTCCCATCTGGTTTCCGACAATGGCTCGAGGGTAATGTGACGACATAGTGATCAGTTTTATGAGTTAAAATGTGTATTGGTGTTGAGTTATGTTTGAGTGCGTTATACTGAGTAACCTGGTTATGGAAAGACTATCAGCACCATCCCTCGTTATCTCCCATTGTTCTCTGAGGGAGCTCAGAACAATGTCATTCTGGCCAGGCTCCTGCTATGGCTGTCTGGAGCTCGCTAGCATGGGAAGCCCTGTGGTGTTGAGCAGACCGATTGTCTGGGAGGGGAGGGTGGATGTGATGGGATTATAATCTGATCTCATCACTTGCTGTATAAAAGTTTGTGCAGTTGCTCAATAAAGCACCCTAGCAACAAATTGGGATACAGGAAGAGGAGGTGGTCGTCCTTCCTCCCCAGCTGCAGAGGTAGGATGTCCTTTGGATGGAATATGTGGACTTATGCGGCCCGACAAATGCAGGTCCAGACCATTTGGGGGACTGGGATCTAATTAGACTACCTTTGGTGGGGAAGAAATGTCATGGAACCCACCGTGACCTGGGCTCATGGAGGGGGCTGGCGGCCAGCCTCCTTTCCAGCGACTACGGACCTAGAATTTTGGAGACCCCCCCTTCTTTGGTTGAGCCGGGGCCAATGGACGGCTGTTGCGGTGGAGCCTGGCCCTACAGACGTTCAATTTCACGGTCCAATGCTGGCCTGGGAGACACAATGTCAATGCTGATGGACTATCTCGCCAAGTAGAGCTGTAGGGGTGACTGACATCATGGACATCCCCAAGTGGACCCGTAGAGGGTCTCACCGGGTCTGCCATCCTTTAACTTGGGGGAGCTATGTGACGACATGGTGATCAGTTTTATGAGTTAAAATGTGTATTGGTGTTGAGTTATGTTTGAGTGCGTTATACTGAGTAACCTGGTTATGAAAAGACTATCAGCACCATCCCTCGTTATCTCCCATTGTTCTCTGAGGGAGCTCAGAGCAATGTCATTCTAGCCAGGCTCCTGCTATGGCTGTCTGGAGCTCGTTAGCATGGGAAGCCCTGTGGTGTTGAGCAGACCGATTGTTTGGGAGGGGAGGATGGATGTGATGGGATTATAATCTGATCTCATCACTTGCTGTATAAAAGTTTAAGCAGTTGCTCAATAAAGCAGAGTTTATTTCACCTACACTCAAGCCTTGGCTAGTGACTGGGGAAACTGGGAGCTAAGGATCTTCAGGTTGCAGTATCTCCTGAGCAAGGAAGAAGACAGCGGCGGACATACTCATCCTGAGTACGGGGGTCCGTCACAGGTAATATTTACCTTCTCTTTTAAAAATGCCCATCTATTGGATGAGCCAGAAAACAACGTGTACAGCCTTTGCAAAACCCCCAAAAATTATTTGGCTTTTGCACAAGATGTTGCTGCATCACCCAGTACCAAATTCCAACTGTGACATCCACAGGGTGTAAAAAAGGCTAAAGGATTGATATTTTATTTCCTAGTTTTTACACCACTTTTCTCCCCCCGCATGTTAGCACCATTATCATAGCCTTGCCCACGACCATTTTTTATGTCCAAGCCTGATTCCTCAATTTCCAGCAGTACGGTTTTTGTTAACTCTTCAGCTGTCGTTTTTTCAACTGGTATAAATCCAATAAAATTCTCTTAATGTGGCTCACATCTCTAGTGCAATCAAGAATGATGGAATAATATTTTGCTTGGAGAATCTTTTCAATAACTTTCTGCTTGACAAGTTTTACCATCAATGTAATTAGCTCATTTTGGATGTTTTTTCCCAAGTAATGATTGTGAATACGATTCTCTTCAATACGTTGTAAGGGTTCACGAAGAACAGGATCAAACTTTGCACAAAGCTTTATCAGATCTATCAAATTACCACTATTTTGTTCCTCTAAATTATCTCTGTGACCTTGAAATGGTAAGTTATGAGAAGCTAAGAAATGTACTGTGGCAATGAGCCTCTCGAGAATTTCATACAGCGCAATGCAGAATACCGCCAGCTATAATGTATCTTTCCCAAGTAATGATTGTGAATACGATTCTCTTCAATACGTTGTAAGTGTTCACGAAGAACAGGATCAAACTTTGCACAAAGCTTTATCAGATCTATCAAATTACCACTATTTTGTTCCTCTAAATTATCTCTGTGACCTTGAAATGGTAAGTTATGAGAAGCTAAGAACTGTACTGTGGCAATGAGCCTTTCGAGAATTTCATGCTAACGTTGCTTTTCCAGGAGTATTTGCTTTTGAATTTATGCATCAATAGTTTTCCCACACCTGAATCTCTTCTCAGCTTCCATCCATGTGATGATGTTCTCTAAGTGGTCAGAACTGTTTTCATGAAGACTAAGTCTATTGCTCAGGTTCTTCCAGTCACTGCAGCCATCAGACACTAAAGCTCCCCGTAATGATGAGAATAGCCGACAGGCAAAACTGAAAACACAGTCCTTGCTTCTGGAATAAACTAACCAGCGCCTGTCTTGTGTTTCCTTGTTGCTTAGAACCCTGGTGTAATGAAATGTAGAAAAGTGTCTTTTTCCACTGTCTAATGAAAAAGATACCTTTTCTTCCCTTATCGGTCCTTTCTGAATATAAAACATTCTGTCTTTTTCTTCCACTGGGAAAGTCCATTCTCCAGGATCACAACTTATAGACTGATAAGTAGACTCTGGTTGGTCAGACCCTGAAACCTGAGGTTTTTCTGTAATTCCTTCTGCAGTGCTACACAACAATGTACACCGTTCAGATTGGCCAGAACTGCTTGGCTGTGATTCTTCTTCTCTTCCAGTCAAAACAGATTCCATCGCCTCATTCGGTGTAGGTTTCTTCCACAGTGGAGGGATACATGCCCGTGCCGCATTGATGACATGCTTGAGGAGAGATCGGGTGTAGGAGCGGATCGGAAAGGAGTTATGATGAAGAAGGCTGGGTCCTGAGGCACCTGGTGTACCGTGAATCTCTGGGCCAAGGTCCCAGAATTGCCTGAGAGCCGGGCAGGATCAAAAAATGTGAAGCATGTCTGCCGACGGTTGCTGGCAACGACAACAGAGGACGAGAGTGTCTGGGAAGAGCGAGTGAAATGTTTGCGGGGTGCGGTACCATCTGGACACTATCTTGTAACCAGATTCTTGGTACCTGTTACTGATGGACGAGCGGAAGGATAGCGACAGTAGTTTCTCCGCATCCCCTGGAGTAATGTGAATTTGGAGATCCTCCTCCCATTTTGTCAAAAACCACAGTGGGGTGGGGGTGGGGGGTTGGATCAGTAGCTGGTAGCAGAAAGAAAGAGTGTGGCGAGGGGGCCCATCTTGGGTGCAGATTTGTTCAAAGGTGGTGAGGGGTCTGTTTATGTGGCACGCGGTGGGGGCTGATTGCAAGAAATGGGACAGCTGCATGGCCGACCAAAAGACGAGGGGCCCATAGGCGAAGTGTGTGGTGAGAGGGCCATGATTGGCCCTCCAGGACGTGCATGGCTTTGGTCTTGCCCAGTTCCCTCAACACTGAGTTGGTACGGGGGCCGACCCCAGGGGGGAAAGCTGGATTGTCGAGTATAGGGAAGAGAGGTGAGGGTTGGGGAGAGAGGGATCCCCGAGTAAAAGCGGATCCAGCTAACTTCAGGGTAGGGCCAATGGTAGGGTGTGTCCGGAGGGGAGGGGGTAGGGCCGAAGTACACCAGGGTAGGTTGGCCAGTGGTACTTCTGAGTATGATTGTTCCAGGGTGATCCATAGTTTGGAAGGGAGGTTGTGGCACCAGTCAATTACCCGGGTCAGGTGTGTGGCTATGTAGTATAGGCGGACATCTGGCAGTGACATCCCCCCCTGATGTTTAGGTCTCCTCAGTATGTCATAGCTCATCCTGGCAGGTTTCCGGGACAAAACAAAGGCTGTGAATATCGAGCGTAGTCTGTGGAAGAAGGTGGGTGGAATGTGGATCGGAAGGGCTTGAAGCGGATAAAGTAGGCGAGGTAGAATAGTTTGTTTCAGTAGGTTGCATCGGCCCATCCATGAGAATGTGTTCTTGGTTCATACTTGTAGGTCTGTGGCTATGCGAGTCAGGAGCGGGGGGGAAGTTCATGGCGTAGGCCAGAGTCGGGTCCTTAGGGAGGTGTATGCCCAGGTATTTAATTGCAGTGGGGGCCCATTTGAAGGGGAGATTATGCAGCACTCTCCGGAGGCGGGGTCCCGACGGAGATATATAAGGAAGGAAGGGAGACAACAAGTATTCAAAAAATCAAGCACTCAATATATCCCAAACAGTTCAAATCCAATTTTTTAACGCCACTTAGCTCCCAGACACTTTGTTCCCCAAGCCCTGTGTGAGCAAGCAAAGCTCACACAGGGTCACAGGTCGTCTGCGAATGCTGCGTAATAACTGTGATATGCGCCATGAGAAATTCTGGAGGTGGGTGGTGACCCTGAGGAAGGGAGTTGAGCGCTGCTAAAAAGGGGTGGAGAGAATGTGTAGGTAGCGTTTGTAGTAGGGAAGTGTGAAGCCATCTGGGCCCAGTGCTTTACCCGACTGGGTAAGCTTCAGGGCGGCTTCAAGTTCCAGAGCAATGATCGGTGATTCCAGTAGGGAACCGATAGTGGGTGGGAGGGAGGGCATGCCCCATTGGTGAAGGTATTGTGCTATGCGTGTGGAGTGCGAGGGGGAGTTTCGAGAGGAGGGTGTGAGTGGAAGGTTATATAAGTCCTTGTAGTAGTCCGCGAAGGCTTCAGCGATCGCCGACGGCAGGGTGAGTTTAGTCCCTGAGGGGGCGGTGATGGAGGGGATGAACGTACGGGCGTGCTGCTTGCGCAGGGCTCTTGCAAGATGCTTCCCACATTGATTGCCGTATTCGTAGAAAGATCGCCTACACTTGAGTAGCGAGGCTTTGACCTTGAATAGGCACAAGGCGCGAAGCTGTTCTCTCGCCGCACACAATTCGGCACCGATAGTGGAGTCTACCGAGCTCTTGTGGCGGGTCTCGAGTGAGTGGATCTGTGAAAGAAGGGCATTCATGTCCTTCAACCTCTGCTTCTTGACTCTGGAGCCCTGGGCAATGAGCAACCCCCGGATTGTTGCTTTGTGTACTTCCCATATGACACCTGGTGCAATATCGGGTGATTTATTTTCCTCGAAAAAAAGGGCAAGTTCCCTCTCTAACGAGTCAGCGAAGCCCGGTTCCTGGAGTAGAGTGTCATTCAGTTTCCACTGCCATGGTCCCGGTGGGGGATCTTCTAAGGCCATCGTGAGGAGGACAGGGGCGTGATCGGAGAGAGTGATGTTTCCAATGTCTGTGTGTCGGACCTTAGCTATGGTGCGTGAAGAAGTAGTCAATACGCGTGTAGCTTTGATGTAGGTGGGAGAAGAAGGTATAATCCCTGGAAGAGGGGTGTTGAATACACAAGGCGTCTATCAGTTGGTGGGAGTGGAGGCACTTTTTAAGGCGTTTGAGGGCAGCAAAGGAGACATAGGAGGAGGATCTCGTGGAGTCCAGGCTCGGGTCGAGGGAAAGGTTAAAATCACCCCCTAAAATAAGGAGACCCTCCCGAAACTCCGATAAACGTGACAGGACACGCTCCACGAAGGTAATTTGGTTGTGATTAGGTACATATATGTTGGCTAATGTTATAGCCTGAGAGCCTATGGTGCCTTTTAAAAACAGAACCCTGCCTTCCTCCCCGCTGTATTGTTCCAGTAGCAGCCACGGGGTAGCTCGGGATATGAGAACGCTAACTCCCCTGGATCTCTTATCGGGAGAGGCACTATGGTAGACCACCGGGTATCGGTTAGTGTCCAAGCGAGGGATGTGCTTTTCCTGGAAGTGGGTCTCCTGGAGGAATGCCACATCCACTCTCTGACGGTGGAGATCACATAGGATCATCCTCCTCTTTTCAGGGTTGTTCAATCCTTTAACGTTAAGAGTGAGAACTTTGAGGTGCGCCATCATGGGGATGTCGGGCAAGCGAAGTGCAGTTAAGTGGGGGGGGGGAAGGTAGGTAGGGCAGGGGTGGCAAGGAGAAGGAGGGGGGCAGTGGGTAGGGGAGGACGGACAGGGGTAGGGAGAGGAGGGGTCAGGCGAGAAATGGGGGTGGCAGATGTTATCTGCCCGTAGTACCGTGGGGGTACTGGGGGTGTCAGAGACTAACTATGGCTGGGCAACCAGCCAGTTGGATCACCGCTGCCTCTAGGGTGAAGTAGTGGCAGGGGTGAATCCACGCCTATCGGGGGGTATTTGGTTAGGTAGAGCAGTGCAATTCAGGAACAGCAATTACAGTAAAAAACTTGATTTCAGAGAAAAAGAGATGCTACCAACCATAGCATCTGGTATTAACATGCGTAAACAAACAACCATGCCCTAACACAGAAGGCAAAACAATGGTGATAACAATGCAGAGTCAGTGAGCAGCTATTAACTCAGGTCAAAAGGGACATCCTCAGAAGGAGGGGGGACAGGGAGACACTCGTTGAGGGCGGTCGGTCTTGGCAGCCCACGCTTGTGCGGGTGGCCGTGGCTAAAGAGATGAAGCGGGTGGGGTCGTGCGCCCTGGGATGGTATCAACCAGGGGGATCCCGGGCACCTGCATGCAGGAACAGCTGGTGGGGGGGTAACTAGCTCTGTGGGTAGTCCAGGATAGGGGTCCCCGAGTGATCAGGTGGGAGGCTGAGTCTCCACCGCCCCCCTGCCGTTTAAGGAAGGCTACTACGGGTCGCGGCAGGGTCCCGCATTACAGTGCAAGTGTGTAGAGGGACGAGGGGCCGGGGTTGGGGAACCCCTCACGCTACGGAGAGAGTCAGGGTTAGGCTGGGGTCTCTAGCCTTCATCCTTTAGCTCTTGGAGGGGGTATGAGTGTTGATACGATGCGGCGTCTCGTCATAGAGGAGCGCGTGGCCGTCCAAGGTAGAGGGAAGAGGAGAGCCCGGCGGGTCTCGGGGAGCCGCGGTAGTAGCAGGCCTCGTCGGCTCGAATGGAATCATGCGGCCTGCGGTGGAGGATCGGGTAGAGGAGGCCGGGGAAGCGAAAAAGTGGTGGAGGTCTCTACTGTTCTGTCCGCCTTCGGTTCCCGAGGATTTGCCCTTCTTGGACATAAAGGTAGGCAGGTTGACGAAGATCTACTGCTAGATGCTGGGGTGGTAGCAGAGCTCAGGCGAGTTGCGTCCTCACACCGCCATAGCTAGGCTATGCCCCCCCCAAACAAGCTATTTGTGGTTTTTTAAAGTGCACAAATCCCAGCAATAATACATTATATAAAACGCAATGCAGAATACAGAGTCGTGGGACGTTCACGGAGGTATCGGGCCGTTCCCGGGAAGGACAGGCTGCTGCGTGTGATTTGTAGGCAGCAGCCTGTTCTTCTCTATGGGAGGACGCGGCCGTACGCTCCACTGAACTGCACATTTGCACGGGTGCGGATGTCCATACTAATACGCAGACAGGATGGATCCTATCTGCATCCGAGCACGGACACCTGCACCCGCACGGATGTGTAAGGACCAACTCTAAGCAGTGTGAATGAGGCCTTACTGTTGCAGGGAAGCCGGGGTCTCAGATGGGCTGTAGAGGATCTCTGGTGGGCTCTGCAGGGTGTCAGGCTGAGACCACCATAGACCCTGCACATCCCACCATAGATCTTGCACTGCCCACCTGAGTCCCTGCAATCCCCACCAGAGACCCCCCCAGAGCCCACCATAGACCTTGCACAGAGACTCTAAGGTGGGCTGTGCAGGATATATGATGGGCTTTGGAGGGTCCCTTTCCCTGCACACATGCTGTTCCTCTTACCTGCAGCTCCCCAGCCTGCTTTCAGGACATGCCTCTTCTTCCTCCAGCCACCGAAGCATCTTGCTGGAGCCTCCGCTGGCCGGGGCCGCGTCTCCCATGGTCCCATCTTCTGTGCCCCATATCATCCTGTGCCTCCATGTCATCCTGTGCCTTCATGCCATCCTGTGCCCTCATGTCATCCTGTGCCCTCATGTCATCCTGTGCCCTCATGTTATCCTGTGTCTT
The DNA here is from genome assembly GCF_000935625.1 of Nanorana parkeri. NCBI lineage: Eukaryota > Metazoa > Chordata > Amphibia > Anura > Dicroglossidae > Nanorana > Nanorana parkeri. The sequence goes on along the minus strand of NW_017308175.1, from coordinate 130,510 downwards.
CATGTCATCCTGTGTCTCCATGCCATCATGTGCCCCCATGTTATCCTATGCCCCATGTCATCCTGTGTCTTCGCTGCCAGTGCCAGGTCCCATTAGCGGCAAACTTTCCGGGTGGAGGAGAAGAGAAAACAGACAACCGAAGCGGCAGAAGTCCTCCCCCCCCTCGTGCTCCGGGTGGCTCCCGAGTCCCTCAACAAGTCGCCGTCGCCTCCAGGATGACGCGGCCATTGCTCCGCCTCCTGCAGCCCTCGCTCCTTCACATGCAGCTGAGCGGCCAGGGGCGGGGCCACTTACGTCACTCACTGACGTAGCCAAGGACGAGACAGTGAGACTGTCACTGAGACTGCACAGGTCAGCGCCGTTACGGCCGGCGGGGACTCGTCCTTCAGATGCCGCCCGCAGCGGCAGCCCACACTGGTCTCGATCGGACGGCTGGAGCCAGACTTATGCCGGGCGGCCGACTGTCAATTTTCCGCCCTGTTCCCTGGCGCCGTAAGGCAAGTGCCCATGTTGCCTTGCGCTAGCGCCGGCCCTGGCCTCATGTTCATGAACGTGTTCACTTGTTGTTACCTCTTCGCTTGCAGTTATCTTGCCTGTCTTCAAAAACTTCTGCATAGAGCCACGTAATTCTTCTTTGCATTCCTCCAAAGCAATATTTTTTTTTTCTTTTTTGGTGACCGGATTCAAATTTTCGGCCTTTGTCACGTTCTCTTCCACTTTTATGCATTTTTGTTTCAAAAGGATAGAAAACTAATGCAGATTCTGCTAATCTTTACTATCACACACTGTACGGAAACACACACAATTTTAGAACGCCAAAATAATGTTAATAAGACTAATGCAGGATCAGAATTCTGACTGATTGAAGTGCTTTTTGATTCTGCTCTCTCAAATGATCAGTCTTTTTCCATGCTAAATCACCTCACCGCTGTAGTCACCAATATGCTCTCTGTCCTAGTATAATCAAACAAATACACTGATTACTAAGTGTACCTGCAAAATGATTTTTTCGGTGTATATTTGACACAGCCTGTAAAAAACCTGTCCCTTTTGCTATACTTCAAACATGAAATAACCTCTCACATGCCCTGAGTTGCAACAGGGCTAACATTTCATCTAAACCAGAAACCATGGCAAGACCCAGACCCAAAGGGCACTCCCCAACAACTTATGGCCAGGGCCGGTGTTAGTCTTTTTTGCGCCCTAGGCAAGACCAGCCAAATTGCTAGGTTTGATTTTAAAAGACAGATTTGTAGAAAAAATTAAATAATAATACATGAAATTATTAAATTATACAGCAATGCAGAATAATACCAGCTATAGAGGGCAATAATTCCAAGCAATACATTATATAGCAATGCAAAACAATACCATCAGCTATTAAAAACTACAAAGCACAGCAATACAGTATACAGCAATGCAGAAAAATACTATATGTATTATCCACATACTCTGTGCTGCCGCTCGGTTCCGGGGTGCCGGCCGATGTCTCGGGCAGGGGGACACAGGAGGGGTGCGAAGAGACTCAGGAGGGGTGAGTAAGGTACAGATGGTCTCTGTAATTGCTCAGTCTTATACAATCACAAGAATTTCTAGGGATTGTATTCCTGAGCAAACGTTTATTTTATATGACAATACCAGTTACTATGCTCAGCAATGTAACTTGCAATCTCATATAAAAATAATACTGGCTCTGAGGAGGGAGAGGCAGAGAGAAAAAGAAAGCCCCCCCACCTCCCTCTTACATCCTCACACAGCGCTGCAGCCTGCTCAACCTGGGACTCGCAAAACACCCCGCCTCCCACCGAGCCAGCACTGTACCACTCAAGGCAGGAGGACAGGACGCTGCAGATGCCTCATCACTCTGAAGTCTCAGAGAGATCACTCCGCCATCCAAAGTGCAGCGGTGGAGTGAGGCTCCAGAGCTATGTGGCAGATAGGAGAGTGGTAGCTCAGACTGGCACAGTTCCTTGCAGCCGCAAAAATGAGAGACACTAAGGGGGTTATTCACAGAAGGGTGAAGAGTTTAGAGAAGGCCGGAGAAGTGAACAATCTAGGACAACATAGCTGAACTGGAAAAATTCTCCAATTCAGTGCACTTTCCAGTTCAGTGATGTTGTCCTAGATTGTTCACTTCTCCTTCCTTCTCCAAACTCTTGACCCTTCTGTGAATAACCCCTTAAATTCCCTCAAAGGGCATGTATGCTTTTAAATGGGCTCAAAGAGCCCATGTAGACAGAAAAGCAATAACAACAAATAAGATACAATACAAACTTACAAAAAAAAGGAAAAGGAAATTTTAACCCTTAACTCACCACCATGAAGCTTAGTGAGAGCGTAGGCCAATTATGCCACTGGAAGTCTGGACTTGTTTTTGGTCCAACAGAGCGTTCTTTCTGTAGTGAAAAAAGTAATGTTTTGAAATAAAATCAACTTTAAAGGGGCTCACAGAGCCCAAGTATACAGTAAATCAATATCTACTGATACCATTTGTTATGGACCGAGTACTGAGAATTTATCAGTTACTCACTGATACTGATACTTTTTTTTTGTAATGTTTGGTGAATGACAGAAGCGGACTTAGCATGCCATTGTATTCTGACAGTGGCTTGCTATATAGATCACGTAGGGATTATGGCGTGTAGTCATTCACACTACCTGATCTGTGGCTTTTACTGTTTGCCCCACTTAGAGGCAACCAGTAATAGTCTAGTAACAGCTTGTAGGTAGGTGCAGTATGGCCAACGGCCACTAGATGCCCCCATGGGGCCCTGGAGATAGATGCCGCTATGGTCTGGGAAGACTCTGTGTCCCAGGAGAGTTGATTTATAGGGGGCGCCCGAGAGGGGAAGGAGTTCCGTTCAGAGGAGTACAGGAGAAGTCTAAGACTGTCTGCAGAGTCTCTGGAGAGAGACTGATTCGTGAACATAGGCTGGTCCATGGGAAGGACAGGACCAGGCCTAGGACTATGTAGAGCTACAAAGATTCCCTAGTTTCCCCATAGGGGGAAACCCACCGAGCTAGGACTGACAAGGATGGGATTCATGAGAATATGGAGGAGCTGTAGTACTGACGATATTTGCCAGTGGGCCTCTGGCCGAAGTAAGTCGTGGACTCTGGGCTGCACCTGGGCTGTAACTCTCTCTCTAAATTGTAACACCAAGCAAGTAACAAGAATTGTGCCGTCATCCCATCCGGGGTGGCTGAACGTATGCTTTGTTCTGTTTATACCTTCAAGTAAAACCAACAAAAAGACTATCTGTGTGGACTGGTTCTTCTCCCTCCAACCTCTGAGAAGGTGGGGTTCTACAGGATTGTGATGTTGCACTGTATCATGGCTGTAACCATCCGGAAGAGGGTAGGTGTGCAATGGGGCTATGCCCGACACAGGGTGGCCTTTCTCCCTAAGGGGGAGGAAGCGCCGAGTCCCGCAGAGGCGGTGGAAGCCATGAGGCCCTTTGTGCGCAGTACTACACGTGTGGGAGTGTTTGCACGAGGCTAAGGCCGTGGCCCCTGACCGTGGGGTGTCTGGTTTCGAGTTGCATGCACGGGGTTACACAGCCAACCCAAAGGGAACACACATGCAACACCTTGAGAGTGGACCACGCCTACATTTTGGCGTAGTCGGCAGGATCAAGAAACTCATTGGTTGGAAAGGGTGCGGAGGACCAGAGCTCGCGAAGAAGACGGAGCTTAACTAGAGAGAGAGCGCGAGGGTGAGCCAGAACACGTGAGAAAAAGATGGCGTCGGCTGTGAAGGACCACGCGGAGGGAGCTGAGGCGGTGTTCGACACTGGGCTCCGATTTTACCCTGTCGGAGGGTTGGCCTATTGCCTTCAGAGAGAGGAAGGAGCGTTATGGGCAGTGTGTCCTGCATGTCGCAGACTGTCTACAGATATGTCCCCCTGGATTCGGTGTCCGCACTCTGTTATTCAAAGCTAGTGCAGGTCGGTGGGATCCGCAAGAATTCACATTGGAACGCCAGGACTGGCGTAATAATCTCACAAGAGGAGATGAGAAAGCGGTCGTACCCTGCCCTCCAGTACCGAAGTATGGAGGGTCGTGGGAGGTCTCCCCTAAGCCAAACCGGGTAGAGTTGCCCCACAGTAAGACAGATTTGTAGAAAAAATTAAATAATAATACATGAAATTATTAAATTATACAGCAATGCAGAATAATACCAGCTATAGAGGGCAATAATTCCAAGCAATACATTATATAGCAATGCAAAACAATACCATCAGCTATTAAAAACTACAAAGCACAGCAATACAGTATACAGCAATGCAGAAAAATACTATATGTATTATCCACATACTCTGTGCTGCCGCTCGGTTCCGGGGTGCCGGCCGATGTCTCGGGCAGGGGGACACAGGAGGGGTGCGAAGAGACTCAGGAGGGGTGAGTAAGGTACAGATGGTCTCTGTAATTGCTCAGTCTTATACAATCACAAGAATTTCTAGGGATTGTATTCCTGAGCAAACGTTTATTTTATATGACAATACCAGTTACTATGCTCAGCAATGTAACTTGCAATCTCATATAAAAATAATACTGGCTCTGAGGAGGGAGAGGCAGAGAGAAAAAGAAAGCCCCCCCACCTCCCTCTTACATCCTCACACAGCGCTGCAGCCTGCTCAACCTGGGACTCGCAAAACACCCCGCCTCCCACCGAGCCAGCACTGTACCACTCAAGGCAGGAGGACAGGACGCTGCAGATGCCTCATCACTCTGAAGTCTCAGAGAGATCACTCCGCCATCCAAAGTGCAGCGGTGGAGTGAGGCTCCAGAGCTATGTGGCAGATAGGAGAGTGGTAGCTCAGACTGGCACAGTTCCTTGCAGCCGCAAAAATGAGAGACACTAAGGGGGTTATTCACAGAAGGGTGAAGAGTTTAGAGAAGGCCGGAGAAGTGAACAATCTAGGACAACATAGCTGAACTGGAAAAATTCTCCAATTCAGTGCACTTTCCAGTTCAGTGATGTTGTCCTAGATTGTTCACTTCTCCTTCCTTCTCCAAACTCTTGACCCTTCTGTGAATAACCCCTTAAATTCCCTCAAAGGGCATGTATGCTTTTAAATGGGCTCAAAGAGCCCATGTAGACAGAAAAGCAATAACAACAAATAAGATACAATACAAACTTACAAAAAAAAGGAAAAGGAAATTTTAACCCTTAACTCACCACCATGAAGCTTAGTGAGAGCGTAGGCCAATTATGCCACTGGAAGTCTGGACTTGTTTTTGGTCCAACAGAGCGTTCTTTCTGTAGTGAAAAAAGTAATGTTTTGAAATAAAATCAACTTTAAAGGGGCTCACAGAGCCCAAGTATACAGTAAATCAATATCTACTGATACCATTTGTTATGGACCGAGTACTGAGAATTTATCAGTTACTCACTGATACTGATACTTTTTTTTTGTAATGTTTGGTGAATGACAGAAGCGGACTTAGCATGCCATTGTATTCTGACAGTGGCTTGCTATATAGATCACGTAGGGATTATGGCGTGTAGTCATTCACACTACCTGATCTGTGGCTTTTACTGTTTGCCCCACTTAGAGGCAACCAGTAATAGTCTAGTAACAGCTTGTAGGTAGGTGCAGTATGGCCAACGGCCACTAGATGCCCCCATGGGGCCCTGGAGATAGATGCCGCTATGGTCTGGGAAGACTCTGTGTCCCAGGAGAGTTGATTTATAGGGGGCGCCCGAGAGGGGAAGGAGTTCCGTTCAGAGGAGTACAGGAGAAGTCTAAGACTGTCTGCAGAGTCTCTGGAGAGAGACTGATTCGTGAACATAGGCTGGTCCATGGGAAGGACAGGACCAGGCCTAGGACTATGTAGAGCTACAAAGATTCCCTAGTTTCCCCATAGGGGGAAACCCACCGAGCTAGGACTGACAAGGATGGGATTCATGAGAATATGGAGGAGCTGTAGTACTGACGATATTTGCCAGTGGGCCTCTGGCCGAAGTAAGTCGTGGACTCTGGGCTGCACCTGGGCTGTAACTCTCTCTCTAAATTGTAACACCAAGCAAGTAACAAGAATTGTGCCGTCATCCCATCCGGGGTGGCTGAACGTATGCTTTGTTCTGTTTATACCTTCAAGTAAAACCAACAAAAAGACTATCTGTGTGGACTGGTTCTTCTCCCTCCAACCTCTGAGAAGGTGGGGTTCTACAGGATTGTGATGTTGCACTGTATCATGGCTGTAACCATCCGGAAGAGGGTAGGTGTGCAATGGGGCTATGCCCGACACAGGGTGGCCTTTCTCCCTAAGGGGGAGGAAGCGCCGAGTCCCGCAGAGGCGGTGGAAGCCATGAGGCCCTTTGTGCGCAGTACTACACGTGTGGGAGTGTTTGCACGAGGCTAAGGCCGTGGCCCCTGACCGTGGGGTGTCTGGTTTCGAGTTGCATGCACGGGGTTACACAGCCAACCCAAAGGGACCATGTACTACACGTGTGGGAGTGTTTGCACGAGGCTAAGGCCGTGGCCCCTGACCGTGGGGTGTCTGGTTTCGAGTTGCATGCACGGGGTTACACAGCCAACCCAAAGGGAACACACATGCAACACCTTGAGAGTGGACCACGCCTACATTTTGGCGTAGTCGGCAGGATCAAGAAACTCATTGGTTGGAAAGGGTGCGGAGGACCAGAGCTCGCGAAGAAGACGGAGCTTAACTAGAGAGAGAGCGCGAGGGTGAGCCAGAACACGTGAGAAAAAGATGGCGTCGGCTGTGAAGGACCACGCGGAGGGAGCTGAGGCGGTGTTCGACACTGGGCTCCGATTTTACCCTGTCGGAGGGTTGGCCTATTGCCTTCAGAGAGAGGAAGGAGCGTTATGGGCAGTGTGTCCTGCATGTCGCAGACTGTCTACAGATATGTCCCCCTGGATTCGGTGTCCGCACTCTGTTATTCAAAGCTAGTGCAGGTCGGTGGGATCCGCAAGAATTCACATTGGAACGCCAGGACTGGCGTAATAATCTCACAAGAGGAGATGAGAAAGCGGTCGTACCCTGCCCTCCAGTACCGAAGTATGGAGGGTCGTGGGAGGTCTCCCCTAAGCCAAACCGGGTAGAGTTGCCCCACAGGGTCCCGCCAGCACGACTGGGATATTCTGTGAGTCGTTTATCTACGGGGTCCACCCCACACAGTTCTTCTGCAGCATCCAGCGGTAATCCATGGCCACCGGAACTGCGAGTGGGCCGAGCTGGGGAGCTGTCATCAAGTTTTCAGTTGTTGGCGTTGTTGCCTGATCCACCCCGAGAGGAGCGGTGGATGTTCGAGGCTGGCTCGGAGCCAAACCTGCCCGGGGTCCCGTCGGAAGGGTCTACCGGAGGAATCCCGAGCGCCAAAGAGGCTCTGCCAGCCGGGATGAGCTTCGCCAAATCGGGAGGAGAGGTCGAGCAGCCGAGTGAGCCGGGCGTGCCTGGGGCACCACCCGACAGGTTAGTGGCCCATGAATGGGGTCTAGCCCGGGCAAAGAGGTCCTTGAATGCTTATTTGCCCCGAGGAAAGGTTGGAGAAAGAACTTCCTCGTTTGTCCCGCTTACAGCGGTACTTCAACAAGTTTGTGGCCCTAGAATATGGGTGGGACTTTCCTTACGTTACGGAGGAACGTAAGGAACTACAAGCTGATCCCAGTATGAACTGGAATCAGCTGCCACTCAGAACTTCTGATGGCTATGGCTGGTTTCTCAGCTATCAGAAACCATGGGCAGCTAGTTAGACTTGTTACTAAATGCCTGTAAGCAGAGGCATTTAGTAACTGCTCTGTACATGCTGGGATGTCCCTGATCCTAACTTGTACAGACTGCATGACAGTTATAGAATTGTGACTGCTATTAGAAATGCTATCATGCCAAGACAGCCAGGACATACTGGAATTTAAGTGACTCCAGCATGTACAGGCTGCCTTGGCATGATACTTTCTAGAGCTGGGCAGCATTTATGGAGCACCTCACCAGTCTTGTTACATCCCTGACTAGACCCCTCAGAGTCCTGGTGAGACCCCACAGAGCCCTGGTTAAACCAGGGGTCTCCATGGGGCTCTCACCAGCTCTCCACAGGGCTCTCCACCAGGGGCGGATCCAGAGTCTATTCTTGGGAGGGGCACTGCCAGAAAATAAAGTTTTGCTTACAGAACGGTCAAAATGTTGAATTCAGGTACAGGCCAGACGCACGTCCAGACAAAGGTAAGCAGACTTGGACTACAAATATATATATATATATATACCATCCGTTATCTTGGACTAAAAAACCCAGAAATACATTAGACAGCAATGCAGAATACCACCAACTATAGTGGATTACAAATGCTCTATACAGCATTGCACAGTAACACCAACTATAGAGGACTACAAGTCTCTGCAATACATTATACAGCAATGTAAAATACCACCAGCTATACAGGACTACAAATCCCAGCAATACCCTCCACAGAAATGCAGAATGGTAACGGATATAGAGAACTACAACTCCCAGCAATACTCTCAAAATGAAATGCAGAATAGTAATGGCCTATAGAGGACTATAACTCCCAGCAATACTCTCGACAGAAATGCAGAATAGTAACGGCTATAGGGGACTACAACTTCCAGCAATACTCTCAAACTTGCGGCCAGACGGATGGTCGGCAGCTGCCCCCCCATCTCTTGTCCTACCTTGCCTGGGTCTGCTGAGCCCCCCCCAGGCTCAGGCCCCGCTGCACCGGCTGCACCAGCGGTAGTTCCACACCTGCCACCAGCTATACAGGACTACAAATTCTAGCAATACTTTATACAACAATGCAGAATGCCACCAGTTTGTATAATGTTTCTGGGACTCAGGATAATCATTATACAGCAATGCTGAATACCACCAGCCCAGCTACAGTCCCCCAATCCCCCTTTTCCCCCAAGCCAGCTATCACCCATACACTCCCCAACCTCACCTAACACCTGGCCAGTGGAGGGGAGGGGTCACAGGAGAGGTTCCTCACAATGACTCACATAGCAGGATGTGGCTGCCGGCGATGGTACGTACAGCTGTCCTTCAGTGTCACCGACTTTACTGCAGTTCATTGTACAAAGTTTTTTTACAATGAACCGCAGTAAAACCTGCGACACTGAGGGACAGCTGTATGTAGTTGTGTCGCACTGTCACTACACTGCGGTGGCAGAGGCAAGGAGCGGGACTCGTGAGTGGGACTGTGGGACTCTGGAGGCGGGACTTAGACCCTAAGACCCTCCCCGCTCTCCACAAGGCAGCCACTCACCAGTAATATATACCAGTGATATATTCTCACTGATGCATCAGTACTACTCTGCAATTCCAAACAGTCTCTTGCAGAAGTCATGAAGCACCTATCACAGAATATAGGGTCAGATTTTGTGCAGCCATGACTTTTCCCAGCACAGAGGTGTGGAAAGCACTTTAAAACCCCCTTCGCTACTTCTTTAAAAATCCTTTCCATAATACAGGAATAGTAACACCACAATCGTAATAATGCTATCGAACTCTATGAGTTGTCAAACAGTTCTGCAATTCAGTATACTCACCCGATATCCAGCACAAGAATTTCCAAAACAAAATCAAGCTGTACATAGAAAAGTTACAAAAAGACAAAATAATTATCCTGCACAAAAACAGACATTTGATGCAAAAACAAACACATAGCTTTCAATAGGCACCAAAACTCAGTTAAAAGTGAACCAGCTCCACCTAAAACTGAATTCTTTGTTAAAACCTGCAGCACCAAACTAATACAACAAAAACGAATTTTAGTTAAAACTGCAACAATAGCACTAAAACTGCCTTCTAATACTAAAACCGGATTATACTCAAAGTATAGAAATCACACAAAAAAAAAACAAAATGGTCACACAGCCATGTGCACCTTAATGCAAAAACAAAATGGTGGCTCAAGCCGCATGGCTTCACACACAAAGGGAAACAAAATGGTGTCTCCAAAATCCAACAATAGAAAAACCAATTAAACAAAAGTTTCTCTATTCCCTGTGCCCCACCCCCAAAACCGGAGCAACCTCCACTCTAGTATAATTTACAGGCTAACAGTATAAAAAGTCCTCTCAATGTGGTTTCTCCTGTATAAACGCTAACAAAACCAAAATTCCGCTTCTACAACCCAAAATCACCATACCCTGTAATGGTCACCACACACGTCACAACCTGACCATACAATCCAGGGGCTGACTGGCAACTTTTAGCCCAGGGGGCAAGTACAACCCAGAGGCCCATGGTGCAGCAACTTGGCCCCCCTCCCGCTTTGCCTCTGTTGAGGCCGGCGGTGTAATGTAGAGGTCAGAATGTGTGCAGGGGCCGGCAGAGTAATGTAGAGGTCAGCATGTACGCAGTGCAGAGGTCACGCAGAAAGAACAGGTACTTACAGTGACACATTTCCTTCCTTCTTCAGGTGCTGTGTCCTCTTCTCTTCCTCTCCTGGTGGTGGGGGGGAGGGGGGGCTGTGAAGTTGCCTGCATCTTCTGAGGCAATGTCTTCAGTCGCCTCATGCTGTCTCCTGGCTTTAGGTCCCGCTCAGCATATCCTGCCAGCCAATCGGGTGCAGCCTCCCTCCCAGCCTATAGCAGCTGAAAGGGGGTGGAGCTTCCATCCGAGGCTGCCGAGGAGCCCGATCGCTGCACAGGCATCAAATGATTATTTTTCTCCTTTAAAAATGGCCCGCGCCGGCACCGCTGCAGCGGGAAACACTTCTTTTATTTCTCCCTTCTCAGCCGCGGCCCGAAAGGGGAGAGGTAAAAACGAGTGATTACCGCTGCGGTGGCCGTTTTTACAGTCATCAGACAGGCCCGGGGGGCAATTGCCACCCTGCCCCCCGGCCCAGTCCGCCCCTGATACAATCTCAGTACAATCAACTTCAGATCCACCAAAACTACACACCACAAAGCACTTACCTAGTCCTTGCACACTGTCACGTACCTTAGGGGAGTCTGAGATGTCGAGGGCGGCCTCTCTCACTTCTCTGGTCCTGGGGCACCTGAATGGGTACAGGAGCACCGGGGTACAGAGGGGCAGGAGTGCCAGTAGTAGCTGAATCCGATGAGCAGGAGCAGCAGACAAGGATAGCAGGGTAGTCAGGACAGGCCAAGGTCATCAACGTGCAGGCAACGTGGTACAGGGGATGAGGCAGGAGGATGGTCTGGAGAAGCAGAAAGGTCAAAGCCAAGCCGGGTCAAGATAACAGGAACACTTCAGGAGCAGGATACAGTAACACAGGGAAGCTGACAGCAAAGGAGGTTTGTTAGTCACAGCCTTATATATACATATATATAAATAGCCCAGAGGGCGCCAAAAACTCAAACAACACGTCGGCGCGCGCAAGCTTACGCAGAGACGCTGCACCTGATACAACTCTATTAGCTGCACCATGCGCAAACGGCGGTAAAAGAATCCTGGCTCCGACACACACAGAGCGAAAAAGTTATTTTACCGAGCAGAAACCTTCCTGGCACAGTGGACAGAAAAACACATTCTACATTCTCTCCCCTTGTCCGCTGAGCAGAAAAAAAAATCTGTCGGTTCCTTGTCATACTTGGCCCGCCATTTTGTTGTGGAAATTAATATACGCTGCCTGCGCATATTAATCCGCTGGGCTTAAAAGGACAGTTGTATTAAGCTGTTTCGTGCAACAACTGGAGGTACTTCTATAGAGTCATGTAGTCAAGACAAGACAAGGTGATGCTTTCATGCTGGAGTTTCTGTTTCAAGTTTCTCATTCACCGAAGCTCCATTTATTTATATATCAATAAAAGGATCACAAACAGGAAGTCATGGCCCAATCAGCCAATCGCTTCCTCCATACATTAACATAACAGAGTCAGCCAATCAGCATCAAAATGATACCAGGAAAGGGCGGAGCCAACAGCCTACCATTTCCTCCATGCACAATGACATCACAGGAAGTGACAACAGATGAGCAGGGCATGACTCATCCTTGCCACATGTATGTATATCTGCCATCTTGGCCAGCATGGACCCCATTCAATACTGCTCAGAGTGACCAGTATCTGGTAAGATCATTCTACTTGTTCTTATAGGTTTGAGACTATCTGCAGAGACATTGCTAATGCGGTTATCTATATACGGTACGAGTATATCGACAAGGCAGATATCAATGTCTTCTTATAAAAGCAGATATGTATTCAAAAGGGATAGCGCAGCCGCAACAGAAATATAATATGCATCTCGTTATGCGGGCTGTGCTTCACTAAGGTGTATAGACGTTTGAAGGCAAGAAGCCCAGTGCATTACACTTAATGCTCACAAACCGGCAAACGCCCCCACACACTGCGAAAATGTCTCTAAGCCCATGAGGTTGAATACTGACGGTTTTACCGCTGGTCCCGATTAACCCAAGTACGCTCTGCTAGAGCGTCCCTCGGTTGAATCCGACACAGGGAGACAGGGAGCAAAAATGCACCTTGCCTGTGTAGGAAAGAATCCTAGCACCGGCCCTGATGGGAGGCAGTGTTTTTCCGCCCTGCCCCACTGGCGCCCTCAAGCGGCCGCTTGTTATGCCTGTATGGTAGCGTCGGCTCTGGCGGCAGTATGCTCTTTCTAGAACAGACTCGGAGAAGAAGTCTCACCCAGTCTGCTGCATCAGCACCTTTCAGACGTCGTTCCGGCCTGATGCAGTGTGCAGGGATATCGCGGTCTGGATGAGTAGCTGCATCCTGTCATTGAGGGACCCGCTGTGGCCTAGGAATCCTGACTGGTCAGAGGGGAACCTACAGAGCGACCTTTGGCATCTTCCTGTATCCACCAGGGCCCGTTTACAGAGTGACCTTCAGCATTTCCCTGTAACCAGAGTTTGTCCACAGAGTGCAACTGCTGTTTCCAGGATCAAAGGAGGTTGGTTTGAGGGTAAGGGAATGCCTGACTCTCGCTGACGAATACTGCAACTGTTAGACTGACCCAGGAGTTGGCCTTTTGACCATTTGTGTTTGTTTCTACAATTCACTTTGGCAACACAGCATGGGCCCCAACGATGGCTAGCCTAGACTATTACTACTGGCCAGTAGTAAAGAAGATTGGGAAATCTTTGGACTGAGGCATTGGCATTTGGGTCTTTAAAGTCAGAGATAACCATTTAGACAGCTCAGTACTGAATATTTCAGTAATAGAAAGCTGCGGCTACAGGGTGTCTGTCTGAATACCAATCTATGCTATTTAATGCTGTTTCTCCTTGCTACTGTGTTTTATTTATTTGTTAACCAATTTTAGGAGGTTACCTGTCTAGTAAAATTCTTATAAAACTTCACAAGGTGAGTTGGAGTGCTGTGGATCCTATCTGGGCGGTGAACACTAGCTTGAGGACAGAAGTACCTGGGTTATTCTGGCAGCTCCTTCAGGGGTGAGCGCTACAGAGTGTATGGAGAGTCTCTCCAGAGCTGTCAGGGCCACAAGGTGATAAAAATTCATTAATTCATACTATCAGCAAGTGCGTGCAATTTCTGTGTAATCCTTATAAGTGAGCAACTTTGCAGGGAATCTCGACATGGAGCTGAATCAAGCCTCCAAAGATGTACACCATACCCGCCCAACTGTCCCTCATTTGGAACCAAATTCCTCTGCCCCTCTTTCCTCCTCAGTTGTCCCTCTTTTTGGTCTGATGTACAGATATCTATGAAAAGTTTCTATTCAACTACCAAAAGTGTTACTCTGCACCACCAGGGCAGCCATCAGGTGGGTATGGCCGATACTCATGTAAGGGGCCCGGGCAGCCTTACATGACTATCGGCCGACGGTGAAGGGCCAGGAGGCCTGGCCCTAGCAGCGCAGGGCCCCAGCATTGCCGCTCCAGCGACTTCGAGACAAGCTGGGGCCCCATCAGCGACACTGCTCGTCTGATGTCGGACTGACCGGAAGTGACATCACGTTAGTGACGTCACTTCTGGCCGGTCCGGCGGCAGACGAGGCTACGTGTGCAGGTAAGAGGAGCTAGGAAGTAAGGAAAAGGAGGGGGAAAATTAGAGCGCAAATCCTGGGAATGTGAGGGGTGTAGGGACAACCAGTGTCTGTATATGGCGGGTGGAAAAACAAAAATTGATAAAATCACAAAAGGTGAAGGACTTACTTGTGAAGCCGAGGTCCTGTCATGGAGGGCCCTTTTGGAGTGTGGGCAGTGCGAGATGTACTCGGTGTCTCCCAGCAAGTGGAGGGATGGATGAAGGAGGAATCAATGTGGACTGAATGCTGTATGTGCCCGGGAACTGGTGAAGAAGCTGCCTATGGTCTTGATGGCAGTGTTCTTAGGACTTGACGGAGTGAAAGGGACCGAGGGCTGGGAGAGGACGTGCATGGAACAGTGGTAGAGGAGCGACGCGTTTCGAGGTGATCCTCTTTTTCAAGCTCGAGTGAAAGGGTGAGTAACATTGGCGGGAGATTCGCCGGGTTTAAAAGACCGGTGGGCGGAGTAACGGGAAAGGAATCCGCTGTGCTGAGCGGCTGTGTCACGGTGTCCTGAAAACTTGGGCGGACATCTATAAACATGTGTGTATATGTACATGAATATTCTAGGTGTGTGGATTATGGAAGGCTTTCTTGTGTGGCTAAGGAACTCGATGTGCGAAGGGTAACGGGAATTCTTTTAGCGGAGGACCGCCGGGTTTAGAGAACTGACAGGTGGGCGGAGTCACATGGACGGACTCTCCTGCAGACGGCCACTGTGTCAGTTGGTACTGATTGCTCTGACAGGGAATATTTGTTGTGGGAGTGTAAATAGTGAGATAAATGTTAGTGTGTGGTGGGGGGTAAGTTTATGTGTGACCATGAACAATGATGTGTGAGGGATGGCTAAAATTCATTTGGCGGTGATCCGCTGGGTTTAAAAAGTGACAAGTGAAAAAGGTTGACGGGACGGACGGTGTATCCCCGGGGCATGGAGCCGTGAATAAGTGTTTGCATTGTATAGCTGACAGAGAGAAAGGGAGCTGCCTACGTTTATTCTATGTGGGTTATTCTCAATGGATTCGTCAATGCAGATCGGGGGGTTCTTATAACATGGCATAATATAAGAGAACCAGGGGAATTCGGTTCTGCGGGTTGGTTGTTTTGTATTGTGTTGTGTTTTGTTAAAAGGATTTAAAAAGGATGAATTAAAATCGGTGTACCAATCATAAATAGTTTAGAATGAATAAAAAGATTTGAATGAATAAAAAGAATAATTCATGAATGATTAGTGAATAAATAATGAATAAATTAATAAATTAAATGGATCGATCAGTCAATTGCTTGATTGAATTGATTAAAAACGAGTCTGACTTTAATGGCTGTATGTTTTCTAATTGGACATTTTGGTTTGTCTGTGTTAGTGGGGGCTGCGGTGTGGACACTGTAATATTTGGTCTGATTCAATCATGGTCAGAGGGTGAGGATCTCTAATTCCTCGTTTAATCCAATGGGGACTAGGGTGTTAAGTTGATAAATCCAGTATGTCTCTCTCCTACATAACCGCTGGAAACGCTCGGGTGCCGAGAAATGCTCAGGGATGTATTCAATGGCAAAAACCCAAATCCACATTCTATCCTCACAATTCAAAGGGTTCATTTATAAACACCTTTTATCATGCCACATACTCAGATCTCTTACAGATGTGCCACAAGGCCCAACCTCGATATAACCTAAGTAGCGCTGAAACTTCTGCCCTAAAAGAACTCACTACTAACCACGACATAGTCATTAAACAAGCAGACAAAGGTGGTGGCATTGTAATTCAGGACCGTCCTGATTACATAAACGAAGCCCGTAGGCTCTTGGATGACGAGTCCACCTACATTTCTTTACCTTCCGATCCCCTCACCACCTACCAAACAGAACTACTCCACCTCCTTGAAACAGCCACAGAGGACAACATCCTCACCAAAAAAGAGAGAGCCTTCCTATACCCCCAACACCCCCAAACTCCTTACTTCTACCACCTGCCCAAGATCCACAAAGATGCCAATGCACCCCCTGGCCGTCCAATAATAGCCAGTACCAA
>NW_017308175.1:113869-114356 GCF_000935625.1 Nanorana parkeri | reverse complement strand
GATGTATTGCAGGGACAAGTCTATAATTTTGCCACTTTATAGATCATTGGTTCGACCTCATCTGGAGTACGCGGTCCAGTTCTGGTCACCAGTACTAAGAAAAGATGTCCTTGAGTTGGAAAAAGTCCAGCGGAGGGCAACCAAACTAATTAGGGGTATGGAGGACCAGAGCTACGAGACAAGGCTACTAAATTTAAACATGTTCACATTGGAGGTGAGGAGTTTAGGGGGGATATGATCTCCATGTACAAAATGTTCAATGGTGGTAGCAACATTAGCGATAAACTGTTTATAATTAACTCCATTACAAAAACTAGAGGCCACCACCTAAAATTGGTGGAAAAAAAATTCCAGCACAAGGGGCGAAATGGGTTCTTCACAGTAAGATCAGTTAGGGTCTGGAACTCACTGCCACAGGCGGTGATTTCAGCAAATAATGTGGAATTGTTCAAGAAACGTTTGGACGATTTCTTAAGGGACCGTAATA
>NW_017308175.1:112860-113698 GCF_000935625.1 Nanorana parkeri | reverse complement strand
GGGGGGGGGGGGGGGCCTAAAGCCGTGCAAGGGGCCCCAAAATTTCTGACGGCTGCCCTGCTCTGCACTAGAACCTTTATCTTATCTCAATTATTTTGTTTACTATTTCCAAAAGACAGTGTAAAGGAGAAGGAATGATGAAAATAAAATAATTTGGGGTTTAACCAATCAGTTTTGGTAGGGATGCACCGATACTTTTCGAGTACCAGTGACGATACTTGACATTTGTTTTAGGAAAACTGTCACATGACAATAAACAAAAATGTATCAGTACTTGTAAGTACTCGGGCAAGCATCAGTACTTGCTAAAATGGTATCGGTGCATCCCTGCATCTATATTTATAAAAACAAAATCATACATTAAAACAAAGATTTATAAATCCCAGATGCTCCGTGTGCTCCTTACAAATGACAGCTGCCTCTTAACTTTTGAATTTTTCTCTAGTCTAGTCTTGGAGCTCGAAAAGTATCGGTACATGTTCTTGTTCTTGTACCGAGTACGGTACTTGGTATCGGTGCATCCCTAATTTTTGGCATATAAATTCTTAATGGTCTGTATAACTGAGGGCATGCCCATTATCTAAATACATTGGGGGGAATTTATCAAAACTGGAGAAAACAAAATATGGAGCAGTTGCCCAGGGCAACCAATCAGCTTCTCTTTTCAGTTTGTTCAGTTAAGATTTGAAAATGAAAGAGAGAAGCTGATCGGTTGCTGTGCACAACTGCACCAGATTATCAGGGTTATTCACTAATGAGTAATGAGTTTAGAGAAGGCAGGAGAAGTGAACAATCTAGACACACACACACACACACACACACACACACACACACACAC
>NW_017308175.1:69597-110238 GCF_000935625.1 Nanorana parkeri | reverse complement strand
GGGGGGGGGGGGGGGCCTAAAGCCGTGCAAGGGGCCCCAAAATTTCTGACGGCTGCCCTGCTCTGCACTAGAACCTTTATCTTATCTCAATTATTTTGTTTACTATTTCCAAAAGACAGTGTAAAGGAGAAGGAATGATGAAAATAAAATAATTTGGGGTTTAACCAATCAGTTTTGGTAGGGATGCACCGATACTTTTCGAGTACCAGTGACGATACTTGACATTTGTTTTAGGAAAACTGTCACATGACAATAAACAAAAATGTATCAGTACTTGTAAGTACTCGGGCAAGCATCAGTACTTGCTAAAATGGTATCGGTGCATCCCTGCATCTATATTTATAAAAACAAAATCATACATTAAAACAAAGATTTATAAATCCCAGATGCTCCGTGTGCTCCTTACAAATGACAGCTGCCTCTTAACTTTTGAATTTTTCTCTAGTCTAGTCTTGGAGCTCGAAAAGTATCGGTACATGTTCTTGTTCTTGTACCGAGTACGGTACTTGGTATCGGTGCATCCCTAATTTTTGGCATATAAATTCTTAATGGTCTGTATAACTGAGGGCATGCCCATTATCTAAATACATTGGGGGGAATTTATCAAAACTGGAGAAAACAAAATATGGAGCAGTTGCCCAGGGCAACCAATCAGCTTCTCTTTTCAGTTTGTTCAGTTAAGATTTGAAAATGAAAGAGAGAAGCTGATCGGTTGCTGTGCACAACTGCACCAGATTATCAGGGTTATTCACTAATGAGTAATGAGTTTAGAGAAGGCAGGAGAAGTGAACAATCTAGACACACACACACACACACACACACACACACACACACACACTGCAGAGGCTGAAAGCAGGACCCACTTGCCAATATTATAATTGAATACATTTTTTTCATCCTGTCTCTTTCTCTGGAGCTGTCAGGGCCATAAGATTAAAACACTTTTATAAATGTATACCATCAGCAAACGGCTTAAACACTGTCAGCATGAGCCATGGCAGCTGCGGAGGGAGCTGGAAGATACCCAAAACTGTTGGATTCCTATACATTTTGCATAGCTTAAAATAAAGGAAAAATTAACTACTAAAAAGAAATAGCACACATACACTATATTGCCAAAAGTATTGGGACACCTGCCTTTACACACACATTAAATTTAATGGCATCCCAGTCTTAGTCTGTAGGGTTTGCAGCTATAACAGCTTCAACTCTTCTCGGAAGGCTGTTCACAAGGTTTAGGAGTGTGTCTATGGGAATGTTTGACCATTCTTCCAGAACCGCATTTGTGAGGTCAGGTACTGATGTTGGACGAGAAGACCTGGCTCGCAGTCTCCGCACTAATTCACACCAAAGGTGTTCTATCGGGTTAAGGTCAGGACTCTGTGTAGGCCAGTCAAGTTCCTCCACCCCAAACTTGCTCATCCATGTCTTTATGGACCTTGCTTTGTGCACTGGTGTGCAGTCATGTTGGAACAGGAAGGGGCCATCCCCAAACTGTTCCAAACAAAGTTGGGAGCATGAAATTGTCCAAAATGTCTTGATATGTTGATGCCTTAAGAGTTCCTGTCACTGTAACTAAGGGGCCAAGCCCAACCCCTGAAAAACAAGCCCACTCCATAATCCCTCCTCCACCAAACTTTACACTTGGCACAATGCAGTCAGACAATTACTGTTTTCCTGGCATCTGCCAAGCCCAGACACGTTCATTGGATTGCCAGATAGAGATGCGTGATTCGTCACTCCAGAGAACACATCTCCACTTCTCTAGAGTCTAGTGGCGGCAAACTTTACACCACTGCATCCGACACTTTGCATTGCACTTAGTGATGTAAGGATTGGATGCAGCTGCTCGGCCATGGAACTTATTCCATGAAGTGTACAGTATATGTGTATGCTTGTTTTAATAAACACATCTAGATTAAAAAAAAAAAGCTTCATCTGTTTTACAGACACATATAAACTGCAGCGCAATTATTTTTGAAAACTAAAACTTTTCCATTACATATGCTTTTTTGCACACAGAATATATGTAAAACTTTTTCTAAGTCTACCTTAAAGGAGAACTTCATTATAATAGGGACTACGTAGCAAGCAGAAATTGTTAAGACAATGAACACTTTGATCAGTAGTATTTCATTACTATCCGCATATACTGTAGATTGCAATGGTCAAGAATATATAATAGTACAGCGGCTCTAAGTATGAAATATACAGTAAATAGCGTGTTCCATAGAGTACAGAATACAGAGTATGGCGGTCAAAATAATGTAATGTACATCAATAATAATGTAATAATAATAATAATAATAATAATGTAATAATAATGTAATAATAATAATGTAATGTTACATCATCCTGACTACTGCACTCTGTATGTTGTGCCGTATGTTGCACACTCCTGACTGCTGCGCTCCCAGCATACAGAGAGTACAGGTCAGGTGTGCTTTACACTTTTCCCTAGTAATCCTCCGGGCCGGTAAGTCCCACCATCTATGCACAGGGACTGTGCTGGGCCCCCCCAGGCTGAGGCCGGTGTGAGGCATCGCGCTTCTGTAGATGTGATTGAAGAAGGGGGGCTGCGGAGATGTGACTGGGGGGGCTGCAGAGTATGCACAGTATGTACAGTATGTGACTGCAATTCAATGCTGCCATGGACGCTGCTGTTTGTTTCCTGGGAACAGACCTCTTAAAACGGGGACTGTCCCTGGAAAACGGACTAAAGGTGCCCATACACCTTACAATTTTCTGGAGACTTTTTTCTGCCATTGCGTTTTCCTCCCAAAATCTGCCAGTTGATGGGGAGTGTACAACCTCAATTACTGTACAACTGGCAGATTTTTGTCTTTCAAGCAGGCTAGAAAACGTTTGTCTTGTTGGACTAAAATTGACAGGTTAATGGCGTTGTTGTACAACACAAATCTCAACATGCAAACTGCACCTGCTCAAACAAAAACCTGTCCTTACAATCAATGAAAATTGGCCAGGTGGTGGTGCTGATGGGCTAGTTTTAAGAGAATTGAACGAGAGTGAGATGTCTGCACAAAAAAGTTGTACAATGGTTGTAAGGTGTATGGCCACCTTAATGGTAACCTTACTCTATATTTGTTAATATTCTATATTAGTATCATTATGTGAACCTGTTTGTTTAATGCTGACCTCCCCAGGAGCACATATTTAACTTCCTTTTAATTGCCCTGGTCCATTCAGCCACTAAGGGTACGATCACACCAGATGCAGTGCGTTTCGGTCCAATTCTGGCCGGAACACACTGCATCGCATTACGGCCGGCTCACTTTTTTGTGGGGCAGGAGGGGGTGTGGCGAGCCATTGAAGTGAATGGCACTGTAGCCACGCCCTCTGGAAGCAATGCGACCGCCTGCACGGGATCGCAAGGCACATTGTAGAGTGTGGTCCGGTCCAGAGTGGTGCAATCAAAATGCTGCAAGCACTATATTGACTGAACAGAACAGTATAGGAGCAAAAGAAATGTAAGCATGTGATACTGTGGAGGCAGCATAAAAGACCTACCAAGCACAGGTTTCATTAATATACACTACTGTGGAGGAGAATTAAAGCTCTACAAAGAACAGGTTATAATATACAGTACAGGGGTGGACCTACCGCCGGTGCGGCCGCCCCAGGGCCCAAGGTGGTTGTAGGGGCCCACTGAGGTCTGTCCCGGGGATTGTTGGCAGAGGGGGACCGGCCACCGTAGCGGTGATCACTCTTCTCGGGAGGAGAGAGCCGAGAAGAGTGATTGCCGCTCTCGATCACTGAAGCCGGCACACAGTAGTGACAGCTGTACACATTCTTCTCCTACTCAGCGGCTGCAGCCACAGAGTGGCCGAGGGGAGAAGAATCTGCTTCAGTGATCGGTCTGTTGGCGGCCACCTGCAGTTTCCTCCTCCAACTTCATATGGCGATTGCTGCTGGGAAAAAGTGCAGTCGACACAGGGTCTACTAGGTATCACATGCACTGTCTATATATACTACATCCGGCGACTGAGGCTGGCTGCCTGCCTGGTATACACAGCTGTTTCAGAAGTTTGGTCTAATGGTTTTGACTTGACGTTTTAGAAGCACTGTGACCGTGGGCGGTGTTGGCTTTTAATATTTATAAAATTGTTTTGCACAGCTGGATTGCTCAGTAACTCCCTGCCTCAGATCCAGTCTTTTGGCAAAGAGAACAGTTGTTATGAATCATTCTTCCAGAAAACTTCTTTGGAATTAAGAACTGCTGGTTACTTAAGCATCAGTGTTTTAGTACAAGGAATTATACTTCCCTAGAAGCATGCTTCCTCTGACCTCATAAAGCTAAGTATCTGTGTTCAATAAGCATAGGAAGACATATGGGGAAATAAAATCATGTAGTTTAAACATCTGACAAGAAAATAATGACCAGCAGAAGGAAGCTTGGAAGCACAGGGGCTTGAACACCACATCACTGTTACGAAGAGATAAAGTAAGCAGCAGTTCTATTTTTTTTAATAGTAACCCTACAATAACATTTGTGACACTGTATTTTAGAATGTGAGTCAGTTATCTTTCACGTGTCCACTATGTGTTGAGAGCCAGCATTCTGAGATGGCAGTATGAACATGTGAATAAGACTCCAAATCAAACACTGGCACAGTTTGTGGTTTGTAATATATTTTAGTCTGTCTCTGCACTGGGATAATATGACTGTAATCATGCAGAAGAATAAAATGAGGAATAAAACTAGGAATATGTCACGTTGATTTCTTCAGAACATTGTGACTCAAATGGGTTAGATAGTTTTTTTGTTACTTTTTTTTTTTTTACCTAGAAGGGATGCTGATGTAAAATTATACGGAGCAGTGAAGACTTGTTCACACTTGATACTTAGCACTTGTTTATGTTTTTATGTTTTCTAACATTATCAGAATGCATTTACAGGTGAAACTCGAATAATTAGAATATCGTGCAAAAGTAATGGCAGTAAGTGCTGCAAAAAGGGCCCAAACCAAGTACTGAGTACATACGCATGCTTGTACTTTTCAGAGGTCCGATATTGTTCTATGTACAATCCTTGTTTTATTGATTGCATGTAATAATCTACTTTTCTGAGGTTGTGGATTTGGGGTTCTTGGGGTTTTCATGAGCTGTAAGCCACAATCATCACAATGATGACAAATCACGGCTTGAATTATCTTGCTTTGCATGTAATGAGTCTCTCTCATATATTAGTTTCACCGCATAAGTTGCATTAGTGAAATAAATGAACTTTGCACGATATTCTAATTATTCGAGTTTCACCTGTACATCTGAACAAAATCAGGATTATTAACACCAATGTGCTACATTGCAGTAGATAAGAAAACTAATGGTTTGATTGTTTGCTGTGTTGATCTTTTGGAATTCAATGTAATTGATTTTGGGTAAAGCATAAAATAAGGCATGTATTTTAGCGTGAATGAACACATGAACAGTATATTAGTGTTAGGGCAAACTTACACAAGCTGCTGTGAATTTTTTTTCAATGTCCAACACAATGCTGATGCGCTGATCCCAATTTGTTTTTTTTAGAACTTTATTGAAATGTCACAACTCACAAGTGATATTTAATTCAGTTCTACGGGCACAGCAGGGTGCAAGGTGGTTGCTCTGCATTTCATCCCGCTGCACTGAAAAGTACAGCATGCGACACAGTGGTGTGAATGGTGTCCATCCATGACAAGGCAAATTTACTTGTCTTGCGTTGGAGCAGCATTGGAAAAAATGGCCAGCGCAACCCCAACACATCTGGTGTGAATTGGCCCTTAATATCTGCTAAAAGATTTCAGCTTGCACTAGATTATTGTTAATGTTGCCATTGGCAACACCATCACTTGTATACCCTTAATTAATTAATCAATTGTAATTTCTGAACTAAAATTTTTCTACACACTTATTTTGGGAATGTAAAAATATGTAATGTAATGTAATGTAAAGCAGCATTTCCTATCAACCCCACACATGCATTTATAAGTGAGATTTCTAAAATATTGTTCACATGCCTTTCCCTACTACCTGGACTCGCAGGTGCTTTGAAAAAGCCGAAGGCAGCCGAGTGAATAACCCAGCCGAAGTGAAGTGAGCAGAAAGACATTCGGCTATTTACTCCAGCTCAGTACGGCTGATTTCAGCCGTACATCAGCTGCCTTCGGTCCGCCGAACATGAGATCACGGCTGGCTCCGCCCAGGTGGCATTTGCGTGGAGATCGGTCGGCTTCGGACGACGGTTCTCCACTTTTCGGCTGTCACTTTGGCTCAGTCGAGCCGAAGCATATTTCCTTCGACTCTGCTGAGTCGCTCGGCTGCCTTCGGCTGCTGTACGGGCTATTGTGAATATTGTGGATAGCCCGTACAGCAGCCATTCGGTTCGACTAAACTGAGGGCAGAGGCGGCTGAAGAGAGCCAAAGGATCAGCCGAAGCTACGGTTGCATCCTTTGGATCTTTAGTGAATAACCCCCTGTATTTCCACTTTTGCAGCCAAATTGGGATAACACCTACTATATATTTGTTACATGTTCCCGTTCACATAGTATAACTAAAAAAAAAAGGTTTAAAACTAAAAATGTGCTGAAAAATCCCATAAAATCTTACTCCCTTTCTATAGGAGAGGGCTGGGTCAAGAGTCATGTTTACCATAAGTAATCATGTATGTACTCTGCTGGCAAATCCTAATACCAAAAATGTGCACATTTTCTGTCCTAACAAAGGGTTAAAGATATTCATGCCTGGGTGGTACATTGTATGCAATTTTAAAAAAGTGTCCCTATAGTGTATTGTTTAGCAAGTTATTCTAAAAATTCAAGATGCTTGTAGAGCCCAATGTATAAACCTTCTCCATAGAAACAGAAATATTTTAAAATTATTTTTAGGCATGCTGTATGAATAGCAATAGATAGCAAACAAAGTGTGGGGGTCTCAAATTTGGCTCCACAAAAAGTGACAAACACTTTATGTCTGCGGAATTTCTCAACCTTTAATGCCCAACTTTCCTGTCCCTGCCTGCTCCCTTGTAATGTCAGTTACAGTGCCAGCAGGGCACAGCCGAGTGCATTGCACATTATACAGTTCCGCAAATTGCATAATCTCCACATCTTTGTTAAATACTTTAAATTAGACATGCGCTGTATGAGAAGGTGAAGTGAACATGAGAACTATATTGTGTACACCATCCCCCAATAACTGTGTAAAAAAGGAAGTTGTGGTAGAACATGCAACAGGTTTTCTTTTTTACAGTGTCTTCCTGCAACAGATAAGCACAAAGAAGCAAATTATAGATTTATCTGTAAGGTTTTTCTTCCTGAAATCAGAAAAGTGTCATACATTTATTCATGTATGTAGTCATATGTGCCATATTTACAGTATATATGATATTTCTAATTCTGGAAAATGTTTATTTAACAATTACAAACTACTTAAAGGAAATGGATATACATTATATTTGCTTATATATCTACCCTCTATGGAGAGAGGAAATTAATAAACATACTTATAGGAAGATTTTCAAACTTTCCAAACACAAAATGCATTTGTTTTTTTCCTCCCAGAAGATTATAAATGAACTGAAAAATGACTAAAAATCAGGAGCATCACCTCTAATCATCAGACAATCTATGACCATGCTAGGTTTTAGGTTAGAACAGAATTTTGGAGCAGCCCCCTTCCTATGCTTTACTTGTCTAGTGGCTCTGAGCAGTAGTATAAGGTGGCAAAGATAGTAGCCATTAAAGGTTTGGTTACCTTTTATATAGGTCCCATTTACATGTGTGCGTTACATATAACACACATGTATTAATGTGTGTTATGCTATGCATTAACATGTGGTTACATAGTTACATAGTATTTGAGGTTGAATAAAGACATAAGTCCATCAAGTTCAACCCATTGCATGTATGCATTTATGTTTGAGCTGGTGTGTGCGTGTGTATGAGTCCATGTGTGATTTTGCTCTTAGGAGTACTTGTACCCCTGTATGTAACGGTCTCAGAGGAACTCGTCCAAGAGTTTCTTGAATTATTCCACACTCTTAGCTGAAGTCACTTCCTGCGGCAGTGAGTTCCAGACCTTAACCGCTCTAACTGTGAAGAAACCCTTGCGCCCCGTGTGTTGACATTTTTTTCCATAAATTTTTGGTGGTGTCCCGTGGTCTTTGTTACGGAGTTAACCGTAAAAGAGTTTGTTAATAATGTTGCTGTCACCATTGAACAGTTTATACAAGAAAATCACTTTTTTTTGTATATGGGGTCCCTCCTAAATATTCCTACCAGACCCTAAGGGCCTGGTATGACTTTTAGGGGAACCCTACACAGTTTTTGTTTTTTTTAAATGTGTCCCTCTTTACATTTCTACCAGACCTAAAGGTCTGGTATTGTTTGGGAGGGGGAACTGCACACTTTAAGAGTATAAAAAAAAAAAATTCACTTTTTTTTTAGAAATGTCAGTTTTGCTGCAGCAGGTTCTATACATCGTACAGATCCACCACTTCACAGGCAGGTTAAGGGGACCCCCCAGGCATGATATTTGAATGAATTTTTCATTTTTATTCTTACCCTTTTAATTCATGTTAAAATCACTGCTCCTTTAAAAAAAGTTTTTTTGTTTTTTTGTCATTGATTCCTTTCCCCCAGGGCAGTACCCGGACCCCCTACACCTTTTATGGCCAATAACTTGCATATTAGCCCTCTTAAAGGGGACATTCATTTTCGAACGTTCGACCCTCATTGACTTGCATTAAGTTCGAGTTCGTATTCGAACATTTCGGCCGTTCGACTGTTTGAATACGAACCGAACACGGGGGTGTTTGGCCCATCACTAATCTTTAACCCCCAAAAGGGACCAGTCTTCATGTCAAAAAATAAAAAGAGAGGAGATGGGGCTTTTTCGGTAGCAAGTGACAGAGACCAAAAATTACCATTTCTATACGGGAACATGATATACCAATTATGTTTGTCATGGCTATCTAGCCTCACATTATAACTCTGGAATGGTTATTTGGAGATCAATCTGTTTTTATTTTTCTGTTTTGTAATGTGAACATATCAATTATGTTTTTAAAATGTTTGAACCTGTGTATAATAAAATACTTTTGTTTTATCATGTGGTAATTTTTGGTTTCTGTCACTTTGTACTGAAAAAGCCCCACCTCCTCTCTTTATTTTTTGACTTGATACATTAGGGGTGTGGTACTTTTAATTCAGAATCTGGTTACGATTATTTGACATAATACCAGTCTTCATCTTCCACTTTAGTTCTGAACAGTTTGATTGTTAGTCCAAGGTAATAAATATAGACCAGTAACCAGTAATGAGTTTTTCCTTATATTAGGCAGATGAGGTTCAATAAGTTCCTGATGTTCTTGCTTCTGATTTTAGAAGGTCCCATGGCAATTTGGGGACATCCCAATTCAGAGACTCCACCTTAGCTAAAGCATGGAAATATATTTTAAGTTGTAAATAGGTGATATAGGGGTAGAACGTAATGGATCCAAATAGAGAATAAACTCACAGTCAAAATATAAACTATATTAAAGTGTACAAGGGCTATGCTTGGCAGCTTAGAGTTACAGACACAAAGGAGCCTCTAAGGGCCATTTTGGGTAACTTCCAAGAGGTACAGATAAAAACAGGAGTGTCAGATCAAATGCTGAAAAAACATTCAGAATTTTAAATCTGTATAATGCTAAGCAACATGCTATAAATGCAACATTAAAAATTATTCTATGGCAAAGGCTATTTGTACTAAATAATACAGATATTTTTATTAGGAATGTTTTTTTTTTTATATATATAATGTTCATTATTTCTAATATGATTTCCCTAAAAACAGCCATTTTGTTGTTAAAAAAGATCCTGTACTTTAAGCTATATTAGTTCTATTGTTTACTTGTGCATTTCATATGCACTAATTTTTTAGATTATTATGACCACCCCATCAGTTCTTCGTTGGGCCACCTTTTGCCTTCAATACTGCGGCGATTCTTCTTGGCATTGACTCCACGAGATGTTGAAAGGTGATGCGAGGAATCTGACACCATGCCTGATGAATAGCACTGTCCAGTTCTGTGAGATTTGATGGTTGTGGAACCAGCTGCCTGATGGCTCTTTCAACTTCGTCCCACAAATGCTCAATTGGATTGAGATCTGGTGATTGTGGGGGCCACCTAAGCAAGGTAAAGTCTCCCTCATGTTCTTGAAACCACTCCTGCACAATACGAGCACCGTGGCATGGCGCATTGTCTTGTTGGAAGAAGCCATCTCCATCGGGATACGCCATCAACATGATAGGATGAACTTGATCAGCAACGATACTTTGGTATGTTGTGCTATTCAGACGTTGTTCCACACGAATTAAAGGGCCCAAATCATGCCAGGAAAACATGCCCCAAACCATAACACTGCCCCCACCAGCTTGAAGGGTTGTACTCATGCATGTGGGGTGCATG
Source organism: Nanorana parkeri (assembly GCF_000935625.1). Lineage (NCBI taxonomy): Eukaryota > Metazoa > Chordata > Amphibia > Anura > Dicroglossidae > Nanorana > Nanorana parkeri. Next base: position 99,784 of record NW_017308175.1, on the reverse strand, counting down.
CTTTTATGCTGTTTCTGCCAAATTCTCACTCTGCCATCTGCATGATGCAACTGGAAACGTGATTCATCGGACCACATTACTTTTTTCCAATGCTCGACTGTCCAATCCTTGTGTTCCTGTGCGAATTGGAGACGTTTTATCTTGTTAACTGCAGACAGCAAAGGTGTTCGAACAGGCCTTCGGCTTCCATATCCCATACGATGCAGTGTACGGCGAACAGTGCGTTCAGAGATCATTTGAGAGGATCCCTGATTAAGATCTGCAGTAATTTGATGCACTGTTGCCCTTCTGTTGTCTTGTACCAGTCTTGCCACTCTCCGTTCTGCCCTAACATTGACTAGTCGCTGACGGCCACAATTCGCACGTTCAGACCCAGATTTTCGACTGACAGTCCAGTCTTCAAACACTTTAACAACAGCTGCTCTTGAACATTTAACGAATTCTGCTGTTTTGCTGATACTTGCTCCTTGCTGTTATATGGTGTCATTATGTCAGGATTCTATTGGATACATTTGTTAATAAATTGATAATACATTTTTTCTCTGCGGAGTTATACAAGCAATATACTTGCCAACTCTTCTACTCCGTTTACCCCTTATAGTAATAACATTTTCCACTAACATGTTATGACAGATTGTTTTAACGGTAGTTAAAAAGAATCTGGAACTTTGTCTTCTCTGAGTTCAGTAAACACTGCCAAGATTGTATTAGTATAACTGTGTGAATAACATTGAATTTTAAGCAAAGACTGGTGTTTATGTAACTAACTGTTTTGTTACTATACTTTTACATTGTAAATGTATTACATGCCCTCAATTTATAGCATTTGTTACTTGGAAATATGTTGCAATCTTTTTCACCTAGAGCAAATAAAAAATGGCCGCAGATAATAAATACTTATATTTGCATATAATTGAACCATACTTGAAACTACAGAGTATCCTTCTTTTTCATTATTGTTTGCCTGTAACCCAAGGCTGCCTATTAATATCATGTTCAGGAGTGTCATGAAGAATGAAATTGTGATGAACTATGACAGATTTGTTGACAAATTGTTAGAACAATTTGCAATAGAACAGAAACATTCCACTGAACAGCTAAAAAATTGTCAATGTCATCCTTAAAATTCATGATTTTTTAAATGTGTGATTCAAGGAATGGAAAGAGTCAGGTAGTTAATCATAACTTGATATTACCAGTAAACATTTTACCTCTTGAAGTCTCTGAAGGAGACTCAATAGGAATTGTCTACCATGTTTGAGTCTTGAAACAGAAGAGTATACTGATGGAATTCGTATTCTTTCAGTGAAAATATATATCAGAAATTCAGAGTCTTAAATCTATTTCACAAAATGAAGGAAATCGCTCATCAGTGCACAAGTCTGAAGAAGACTTTTCACAATCTGCTTATGATATTGTATCTCAGACAAAGGATAACACAAGCAAGAATCCATCTGATTTCCAAGCCTCTAGTAATTTTCTGGATTCACAGAAAAGCCATGATCTGTCAAAGATTACATCTCAACCAGGGAGACCAACTGAACTTACTTAGTCATCATTTGAGAAAGCAGAATTTCACTCAACGCAAGCTGATTCCCCTGCAGTCATGAAAATTCCAGATGTAACTCAGACAAGGACAGGAAGAATTGTAATACCTGTGGATAGACTTATTTCCTCAATGACTACTTTAATATCTGGTTGCCAAGTCAAGGAGCAAATACTAGATAGAGCATAGTTGCCAATATTTCCCAATAAAATTTGCATTCAGCAAACAATTGTAGGCGGGGAATGCACTGTAATTAGGGGTGGGGCATTCATTTAAAATGGGTGAGGTTGATGGGCGTGGCCAGCAGCCACATGTAAGCAGTCGCAACTGAGACGAGCTCTCCTCCGGTATCCTGCCTTCCATCCTGTGGCTTACCTTGCAGCTCTCCTGTCCCACGCCGGCTTGTAGGTGAAGTTCCCCTGATCCGTACGGTGCCATTTGGAGGGGGTAAGAGGACATACTGCTCCACGGAGATGTCCAAGAAGGAGAAGGGCAAGCTGGGCGGCCTCGCGGTCCAAGATGGTGGCGGTTCCCAGGCTCTGCTCCGCACCCCCAGTAAAGTGGCTGGCGATAAGATCAAGGACCCGGCAGCGCGGCTGGAACGCTTTGCCCACCACCCGGACACCCCTAAGCAGCAGAGGCTTACCTACTCAGGGGATCGCGGCGCCCGGAGAGAATCCGTGGGTGATCCTGATGTGTCGGACTCAGAGGGCCTGGATGATCCTGTGGTGACTGTGAGTACTGCAGCTAAGGCTGCTAAAGGCCTCAAACCACCTAAGACCAAACTTAAGGCAGCTGAGCCCACTATTGCGGATGTGTATTCTGCTGTCCAACTCTCCAACACTGCACTAAATGTCCTAACGGAGGAGGTGCAGGGGATGAGAGCGGATATTTCATTTATACGCCACGATTTACAAAAAGTGCGTGAACGCACGACAGCTCTGGAGGGTAGGGTGAGGGATTTGGAAGACTACTGCCCCTTTAACTGCAGAAGTCAAACTGGCGATGCAGAAGATACATATAAACTCCCAGAAGTCCGATGACATAGAGAACCGGCTGCGCGGTGACAATATACGCGCTGTCGGTATTCCAGAACGTACAGAAGGAGCTAATGCCACTGATTTCATTGAAAATTGGCTGCCCGAGGTCTTTGGGAAAGACTATCTATCCTCACTGTTTGCTGTCGAGAGGGCTCATAGAGTCACGTCCCGTCCCCTGCCACCTGGGAACCCTCCTAGGCCTCTGTTGATCCGGCTTCTTAACTACAGGGACAAGGAATGCATATATTACGAAAGGCGAGAGAGTTGGGCGAATTATCCCTGGCCGGCTCGAAGGTCATGTTGTTCCCGGACTTCTCTAGGGAGGTGCAACTACGCAGAGCCAAGTTTCAGGAAATAAAGAAACATCTGCAGCAACTGCACCTCGCTTACTCCATGATATACCCCACGAGGCTCCGTGTGGTTGCGAATGGCGAGACCCACTTCTTTGAGCACCCTGAGCAGGCCTCATCCTGGCTGGAAAAGATTGCTCGCCGTCGTGGCCTGGATAATTGACCAACTCTGCCGTGGTCACTGCCTGTGGCTATTTTTCTTCTGGCACTCCCTCCAGTTCCCTACAAGTAACATACCATTTGTTTTTACTGCAAGGTGGCCTTCATATCCCCGATGTTGTGGGGGAGGGGAGCTTTCCTCCCAGGTTTCTAGACGACCACTCACCTGACGGAGTCAATGTTGTCTACAAGCACTGGGTTGTCCCTGGAGTTCAGGGCTGCAGCTACCTTTCCCCGAAGGTTTCCCTGCGTGGACAGTTTTTACGGGTTTCTCCGTTTGTTGTTATTTAATTTACGTTACTCTATTTTTTCCTTTTTTTTGGTTGCCTGCTGGTTTTTTTTTTACTCGAGGTGTTCTACAACGTGCGACTACAGTTGAACTACATTTTTGCCTACATGTTTGTATATGCCGATGTTTTCCACTGTATGACATGTCCTCGAAATGCCGGATCACTTAATTAATCTGGTCTCCTGGAATGTGAGAGGTCTGGGAGACACTGTGAAGAGGAGATCTGTTTTTAGTCATATTCAGAGTAGCAATCCTTCCATTATCTGCTTGCAGGAGACACATCTAACCTCTGATACCTCTGGTACCCTGAACAGACGTTTCTGCCAGGTTGGCTACCATTCATGTTACTCCACCTACTTGAGGGGGGTTTCCATACTTGTTCATAAAAACCTGCCGTTCTCCTGCACGCGGGTAATGGTGGATGCTGCGGGGAGGTACGTGTTCTTACACTGCCGTATTTATGAGTTGAATTGTGTGGTTGCCTCTGTATACATCCAGCCACCGTTCTCCAGTGATGTGCTCAAAGACCTTGCTCGGTTTCTGGCTGATAAGCTGCCACTTCCGGTCCTGGTGTTGGGGGACTTTAATAACGTCATGAATGTAGGCTTGGACAGGTTCCCGCAGCCCTCGCCCAACGTACGAGTCCAGGACACCCCGTTTAGTAACCTCTGCGTGGAAATGGGGCTGCTGGATTTGTGGCGCCTGTCCAATCCTGCTAACCTGCAATATACCTGCTACTCCAAATCTCATAACACTCTTTCGCGGATTGACTATGCCCTGGGAACGTCGGAGCTGGTGCCCTACGCATCGAGAGTTGAGATACACACTAGATGTCTCTCGGATCATTCCATGCTTTCTGTCCAGCTCTCCCTGGGTAGACCCCGCTCGATGCTTCCCTGGCGTCTCCATCCCTACTGGCTGACACTATTTACGGATAATGCATCACTGGAGAACGATATTTCCTTTTTCCTGTCGGTGAACATCCCTTCTGCTCCCTTGGGGGTGGTCTGGGATACATTGAAAGCCTATGTTAGGGGTGCATTGCTTAAGAACATCTGCTCGATTAAGTCAGGGTCTAGACGTGAACTGGATTTGGCTTATCAGACGGTGGCAGATAGCGAGCAGGCGTTTATAGGCAGCCCTAATGATGGTACTAAGGGAGTCTGGCAGGCGGCGCAGCGCTCTTTATATACTTTGTTGACAGCACAATCTCAGAACAAACTGTTTCACCAAGAGGGTGTTTTGGGCAGAGGGTGATGCGGCAGGTAAACTTCTGGCTCAGGTGGCTAGAGAACAGCAACCCACCTCGTATATCGGGGCTATTGCTGACCCGCAGGGGAACACGCATTCAGATCAGGGGAGGATGTCGGACATCTTTAGTACCTTCTTTGCTTCTTTGTATAGGACGAGGGCGGACTATCCTGAGTCGGATCTGGATGATTATCTAGCAAATATACCTATACCTTCCCTTGCGGGGGCGGACAGCCTGGAATTAGAGGCTCCCATTACTATGGAGGAACTGGAGTTGGCCATGGCTAGTTTCCCAAGCGGGAAGGCCCCTGGGCCGGATGGCCTTCCTATTGCAGTTTATAAGACATATCCCACGACACTACTCCCTACCCTTCTGGATACTATTAACAATGCCTTTACTGTGGGCACTCTCCCTGCTTCTATGTATGAAGCCACTATTATTGTTCTGCCAAAAAAGGGGAAGAGTCCGTTGCTCCCAGAATCATACGGGCCTATCTCTTTGTTGAATGCCGACATTAAAATTCTAGCTAAGGTTCTCGCTATTAGGTTATCAAAAAAGATTGCTACGGTGGTACATTCAGATCAATCAGGATTTATCCCCCGTAAATCCACTGCTATAAATATACATAGAGTATTTCTGAATATGCAGCTCCCCGTTGATAACACGGGTAACAGAGCTCTGCTGGTTTTGGATATTGCCAAAGTGTTTGACAGTGTGGAATGGTGTTACTTGTGAGCGGTCCTGAACGCCTTTGGTCCTAACTTTTGTAAATGGGTCCGTTTGCTATACCACCACCCCTCTGCTAGAATAAAGATTAATGAAACCCTGTCTGCTGCCTTCCAGTTGCAGCGAGGCACCAGACAGGGCTGTCCCCTGTCCCCTTTACTGTTTGCCCTGGCTATTGAGCCCTTGGCTGTCATGATTCGGGAGTCTTCGGGCATTGTGGGTTTTAGGAGAGGCGCCCTGGAAGAAAAGATTGTGTTGTATGCAGATGACACCCTCCTATTTCTAGCGGATACACGATCATCCCTATCTAACGTTATGTGTCCTGCGGCCTGGGCGGAATCGGATCATCCCTCGCAATCCTTCTCCCTTCTTTTACATCTATTTAAAGGTCTGGACCCCATGTATTATCTTGATAGTGACATGTATCTTAAAAACCACTCTGCACTCCCAACGGTACGTCTAATGGGACAGGTCTGGAACTCTGCCAAGCAAGCGCTCGGGGTGGAATATTTGACTAGAATAAATTAAAATGAAAAAGTAAATAAAAAACTGGTAAAAAGTAAAAAATTATAAAATGAAAACGTGATTAAAAGTAAAACAAAAAACAAATTAAAATTATTAATCATAATAATCCGCACAGCCCAACCTGAGACCCCACCAGGCCACCTTTAAACCCACACAGGCCACCTGAGACTCCACACAGCCCACCTGAGACTCCGCATAGCCCACCTGAGACTCCACACAGCCCACCTGAGGCACCGCACAGCCCACCTGAGACTCCGTACAGCTACCCTGAGACCCCATACAGCATTCCTGAGAATCAGCACAGGCCTCCTGAGACTCCACACAGCCACTCTGAAACCCTGCACAGCCCTCCTGAGTCCCTGGAGACATCAGGCCGCCACTCTGGAGCAACACAGAGTATGTGGCTTCATATTATTCTGCATTGCTGTATAATGAATTGGTGTGTGATGGGTCTCCTTGGTGGATCAGTGGCTTTAGACCCGCTTCTGTGCTCCCTTCTTTTGGTGCGGCGGCAGCACCCCTGGAGGAGATGGAGTGATCAAGAACAAAAATTCGGGGGAAAAAATTATACTTTTCTTGTTTCTGTTATAAAATCAAATTTCTTCATAAAGTTATGCCAAAAATGATTCCTCCTAAACGTTTTTAGTAACAAAAAAAACTGTATACTAAGCAGTTTTTGTTAATTGGTAGTTACCAATTTATGTCTTTTTATAACATGGTTTTTATCCATATGGTGTCAAACAAGAAAATCGGTATTGATCCAGGTAACGGATTGGTTTAGGAAGGATATGGCTGGTATATATGTTTATCAAACTTGGGGTGTCTGCTAGATAAAGTCTTATCATTTGAGGAAGCTGGACCCCCCCCCCAGGAAAAAAAATATCTACGGCCCTGGCTAGCAAATGATTAATTTCCTGCTGCTGTAGCTGGCAGAGGTTCGAATTGAGAACAAGGTGTGATCAGGCCATTTTGTTTGCCAGTTTGTGAATCGCGAAAACCCAAAGTTCTCGATGAACACTGCATCACTGTGAACTCAAGCCACATCCCTAGTTGCAATACATCAGATTGGGTGCTGATGCTATATAAGCCAAGCAATAATGTAAAAGTAACAAAATGTATTCCACATTAAAATTGTGTGATGCCAGAATGTAGTGTTGCTGATGCTGTCTGTGAAAAGTGTTCCCAAAATGTCACACACAGATGCATTTAATTGAAAGAATTGTTGTTGTTTTTTCTGTCACCATTAAAGTCAATTAAAATGGAGCACCCTGCCATTGCTTTTGTAAATATGTTATTTTTTTTTCCCTTGGTACATGTTTCCCAGGCATTGTCCAGTTCCCCGTGTCCTTTCTTTGACAATCCCTAGTCTATTATTCTTGTAAATGGCCAGAATGGATATTGCAAATTCACCACCCGTGTAGACTGCAATGCAGTATGAATTTAAAGTGACACTAAACTTAGGTTAAATCTTAAAAATGTATTCAAGTACCCTCAGGGCAGCCATCCAAATTTTTGGGGCCCCTTACACGGCTTTAGGCTGCCCCCCCCGCACCACCGCCACACTGAGCCAATCGCACTGTTATTATTATACATTTATAGAGCTCTGACATATAACACAGTGCTGTACAGAGAACACTGAGCCAGTCACATCAGTCTCTGCACAGAGGAGCTTACACTCTAATGTTCTAATGTCCCCCCACAGTCACACTCTATTAGTATACATTTATATAGCTCTGACATATACCGCAGTGCTGCGCAGAGAACAATCAGTCAAGCTTGGAGCGGTGGAAGGAAAAAAAAAAGTGTGGTGTGCAATATAGTGAAATGAAAAGTGTCAAATTATACAGCAATCAATGCAGAATGGCACCGGCTATAGAGGACTGCAAATCCCAGCAATAATACATTATATAGCACAATGCAGAATACCACCAGCTATAGAGGAATACAACAAATCCCAGCAATACCATATACATACAGTGTATAATGTATTGCTGGGATTTGTATTCCTCTATAGCTGATGGTACATATACAGCGCAATACAACCAGCAGCTATAGAGGAATACAGCCAATCACTATTCCAGCAATACATTTATACAGCGTGTGGGGGAAGAGTGCAGGCAGTCTTTCCTGCACATTCTTCAAGCAACTTTACTTTCTTCCCCTGAGATCTTGGGACTGTCAGCAGCTGCCGTTCCCCCACGCTGCAGTCTCCCTGCAACAACGTGATCATCTTGGCGGGCAGCGGCGGGAGAGAGCTCAGAGCTGGGTGAGGCAGGGAGGAGGTGCGGCGTGAAGCGTGCGGCATGTGTGGAGCTGCGAACAGGGGCAACTAATCGAAAGCCGACTAATCGATGATGGAAAACGTTAACAACATTTTTAATCATCGATTTTAATCGACTTAGTCGATTAGTTGTTGCAGCCCCAGTCACATCAGTCTCTGTTCAGAGAAGCTTACACTCTAATGTCCCCCCCACAGTCACACACATTATTATACATGTATATAGCTCTGATGTATACCGCAGTGCTGTACTGAGAACACTGAGCCAGTTACATCGGTCTCTGTACAGAGGAGCTTACACTCTAATGCACAATGGCACCAGCTGTAGGGAGGCTACAAATCCCAGCAATACATTTATACAGCAATGCAGAACAGTATATGAATTTGACTCAGGGCTTAGTGACCCGCTGGATGCAGGTTTCTATGATCCACTGGACGCAGGGATCCGTGACCCGCTGGATGCAGGATTTCGTGATGCCCTGGACGCAGGGCTTCGTGACCCGTTGGACGCAGGGCTTCGTGACCCGTTGGACGCAGGGCTTCGTGACCCGTTGGACGCAGGGCTTCGTGACCCGTTGGACGCAGGGCTTCGTGACCAGCTGGACTCTGGGCTTAGTGACCCGCTGGACTCTGGGCTTAGTGACCCGCTGGACTCTGGGCTTAGTGACCCGCTGGACTCAGGGCTTAGTGACCCGCTGGACTCAGTGCTTAGTGACCAGCTGGACGCAGGGCTTAGTGACACGCTGGACGCAGGACACAGCTGAGACCCCACACATACCTGAGAGTGATCCTGCAGAGCCCACCATAGATGCAACACAGCCCATCTGATACTCTCTATGGTGAGCTCTGCAGGGATCTCAGGTGGGCTGGTCAGGGCTGCATATCTCTCTCCCCCTCCCTCCCTCTCTCTTTCCCTCAGCTCCTCTTACCTGGTCACCTGGCCTCCTCCTCTGCCGCTTGACTGGCCGGAAGTGACGTGATATCACTTCCGACCGGCCCGAGATCAGTCAAGCAGCGGTGCCGATTGGGGCCCCAGCCTGCTCCGATGCCGCTGGATTGTCAACCGTCCTCACCGGCGGCTGATACTCATGTAAGGGTCCCGGGCCCCTTACATGAGTATGGGCCATACCCCCCTGATTGCGGCCCTGAGTACCCTAACTATTAACAAAAATGTACCGTATTTGTGTATCAATTGACTGTAGATCCTCAAATCATCCCTGAATTTGTGCTGACACTGTCCTTCCTTCTGGAGGGTGGCTACTTTTGTTTCCCATGGTCCCTGTGTGTATTGTAAAGAAGCCACCGATCCAAGCTTGTACCCCCATGATGGACTACAATTTCACGTTTAGTTTAATAACTATTGAAATTATAGTCTATCAAGGGAGCAAGCTTAGAGTGCTGGCCCTAAAGTGTGTCTTCTGATACCCAACAATCTTGTCCATTTTTCTCATTAACCACATATAAATATTAAGGGGAGATGTTAGGCTGTGAAACAAGCTTACTAATATAGTCACAATCAGGGCCGTCACTTGTGCACAAGCTGCTGCCTGTGGGTGCCGGTGGCAGAAAAATGGAATTACCCAGCCAGCAGACAAACGGCCTCAAATAGCTAGAGCTCCATCCACTGTAGTGTTAGGGCCACCCCTGCTCCCTATTTGGTGCACACTGAGTTTTAGGCTGCACTGTGTTTGTAGCCCTGTCATGTAGTCAAGAACCAGCTGCACTCCTTACCGGAATAGTAGTAAACCTGCCAAGCAGGTGGGTGCTTGTAGTGACCACGGACGGCCCCGTGAACAATGCAGATCTAGAAAGGATTGTCACCAGCACACCAAAAGTTTTGAAGCAAAAAGTCCTTTATTGACAAATCGCCATCCAATACAAGCGCTTTCGGGGTCTCAGCAGTACCCCTTCATCAGGCTCAGAATGACGAATTCTGAGCCTGATGAAGGGGTACTGCTGAGAACCCGAAAGCGCTTGTATTGGATGGCGATTTGTCAATAAAGGACTTTTTGCTTCAAAACTTTTGGTGTGCTGGTGACAATCCTTTCTAGATCTGTAGCCCTGTCATGTCCCGTCTCTGGAGCGTCTCACAGTAATTCCTCCCAGCCGGCCACTGTGTGTACTGTTAGAGGATCATTTATCATGTGTCTGAACTGTCTCCTGCTCTGAGCAGCAGGTACGGGGGAAGGCTGAGGGGTGGGGGGGTACGGTTGAGTGAGAGTGTGTGTATATGTGTGTGTGAGGGCTTGTTCACACCACTTCCAGTGTGTTCCAGCACGATAAGCTGCTGGAACACACTGGATCACATCCTGGCTGGCTTCCTGCATTCTGGAGCGGGAGAGGGCATTCAAGCCAATGGCTCCGCAGCCATGCCCCCGCCCGTAGTGTGATTGCCCCTGCACCAGAACACGTGGCATATCAATGCCTGTGTTCCAGTCCAGTGCGATCGTCATATCTGCCACATGTGCCCTGCTGCTATCCTCCACATCTGCCTCTGCTGTGATTCTCTACATCTGCCCCTGCTGAGACCCTCCACATCTGCTCCTGCTGCAATCCTCCATATCTGCCCTGCTGCAATCCTCCACATATGCCCCTGCTGCAATCCTCCACAGCTGCCCTTGCTGTGATCCTCCACAGCTGCCCCTGCTGTGATCCTCCTCATCTGCCCTGCTGAGACCCTTGGCATCAGCCCCTGCTGAGACCCCCCGCAATTGCCCCTGCTGAGACCCTCTGCATCTGCCCCTGCTGAGACCCTCTGCATCTGCCCCTGCTGAGACCCTCCGCATCTAGCCCCTGCTGAGACCCTCCACATTTGCCCCTGCTGAGACCTTCCAGATCTGCCCCTTCTGAGACCTTCCGTTCGAGACATGAGAGCGGCACCCTTGAGCAGAGTGGTAGCACACAGTATGTAGCAAATTCATATACTATTCTGCTTTGCTGTATAATGCATTGCTGGGATTTGTAGTCCCCTATAGCTGATGCCATTCTGCATTGCTGTATAATGTTTGCCGGGATTTGTAGCCCTTTGTAGCTGATGGTGTTATTCTTCAGTGGCAGAACTACCAGGGTCTCAGCGTTTGCAGCTGTGACCAGGCCGTGGCGCTCCAACACTGTCCTAAAATCATTCGAGAATGTTGTTTTTAAAAAACTGTCACGTGACACTACAAAAAACAAGGTACCAGTAATTGATATAGGTGAGTATTTGAGGAAAAGTATCGTTACTTGTACTTGGCCTAGAAAAAATGATGTCAGTGCATCTCCACTCCGGTCCATGCCCGTACCTAGGTTAAGACATTTACTGTAGTAATATGGATGGGAGGCAGACTTAATGGACTTAATGGGAGGATGCAAAAATGCACCTTCGCCTGTGTAGGCAAAAATCCTAGCACCGGCCCTGGTCACAATGTACCTGAAAGGATGTAATTTGCCTTGTTACCACAAAACACAGAAAGTAGCAAGGAGGAGTTACAGACTAGGAATGGTTGGTATGTACAATAATTTCACCACAATCACTATCTAAATACAATATATTAATTATTTTACTTCATGTTGTGGCTCATTAAATTGCAGGCAGGGCATTCTATATGTTAACTGTGGGATACTGCTAAAGAGTAATAGACAAACAAAAGCACATACTGGTGAGAATCAGCCTATCACAAATATTATGAGCAAAGATTCAGTGATCAGGAAGCTGTGGTTAATATAAGGAAGAGTTTCTTTGTCACTGCACAGGCTGTACCTTTGCTTCTCTCAGCATGTTGCTTTCTCTGTAGTCCTCTGCACACCATGGGCACATACAACTGCTGGGGAATACTGGCTATCACTATGATGTTTCTGAGTAAGTCAATAACATCCCAAGAGGTCAAACTTTTATTTATTTTTGTCAGTAATACTGCAATACATGATGATTTCATATTTTTTGTGCACACAATATTTAATACACAACACTTATACTAAATCATGCAAGATAACTAAGCATGTAACAATGGCTATGCAACTTTTGTGTCCATTTTGCCTGACCTAGGATGGTGCTCTGCAAACTATTACTACATGCAGAGATGAGCAAACATATTAAAGTGACAGTAAACTCAGGAGTTAAATCTTAAAAATGTGTTCACATACCTTAATTATTAACAAAAATTGAGTTTATTTATGTTTCACTCATCTGCAGATCTTAAAATCATCTCTGAATTTATGTTGACTTTGTCCATTTTGGAGGGTGGCTACTTTTGTTCCCCATGGTACCTGTGTGTCTTGTAAAGTGGCCACCGCTCCAAGATAGAATACAATTTCAATGCTAATTAGTAAACTAAACATGAGATTGTAGTTCATCTAGTGGTGTATACTTTAAAATAAAATGAGTTTGGAGCTGCCCTAGGCAAGACAAAACTCGGTGGTGGGCTCCGCAGGGTCTCAGGTGGGCCGTGAAGGATCTCTGGTGGGCTCTGCAGGGTCTCAGGCTGCTGAGACCCCCTGAGACCCTGCAGATCTCAGGGGGGCTTTGCAGGATCTGTGGTGGGCTTTGCAGGCTGCAGAGACCCATATGGATCCTACAAAGCCCACCACATATCCTTCAAAACCCCCAGAGACCCGGCAAAGCCCCCCACAGATACCCCCTGAGACCCTGCAGTCTGCAGGATCTCAGGGGGGTTGTGCAGGATCTGTGGTGGGCTTTGCAGATTGCAGAGCCCCCTACAGGTCCTGCAGAGCCCACCAAATTATTGCACAGCACACCTGAGACTCTTTGGTGGGCTGTGCAGAATCTATGCTGGGCTCTGCCAGCACAGTGCTCTTACCTTGCACGGCCTCTTTGGAACACGACCTTCTTGTCCTCTGCTGCCCGACTGGACGGCCTCCTCATCCTCGGCGCCCAACACGGCCTCCTTGTCATCTTCGCTGCCCGACTGGAGCTCCGTCAATGCCTCCCGCCTCCTCCGTCGGTGTCTCTGCCCCTCTGTCTCTTCCGTCTTCGCCCCCTGCCTCTTCCGTCTTGGGGGCCACTCAACAAATTTTGTTCTCTCATGGGGGCCGCTTGCCACATTTCATACTTTAAAATAAAATGTAACTATATCCAGTATGGTACTACAGACACTAATACACACTCACAATAAGGCCCCATTCATATATGTAGGTTTAGGTGCAATTAGGGATTCCTGCATCAGAAACTTGCGTTTTCCTGAAGCAGAAATCCATAATCTGGCGTTTACAAGTCGCAGCAGTCACCTATTTAAGTTAATGATCAGGTGACAGCCGCTGCATGTAAACGTCTGCACACCGCATGTAATGGTATGTGATATGATTACATGCGGTTAGAAAACACTCTCCCTGGATGCACAATCATTCCTAACCGAATGTAATCATATCACGTATCTTTACATGCGGTGTGCAAGCGTTTACATGCAGCTGTCACCTGATCATTAACTTAAATATTTGTTCTGGAGAAATTTGGAAAAATCCACCTAGGGATGTGCCAAGGCCCTAGGGGAGGGGGCTTTCGAAAGATACTGGACACTGTCTTGTTTAAGTATAAAATTACAAATTAATTATTACAACATGATTTTTAGACAATAATTAAAATGTAATTCAATAAAACATAATTACTCCATATATAATTCACGTGATTGCATTGACATCATATTTGTTTGTACAGCATGATTGAATAATTCATCAAAGTTCATTCCTGTTTCGCCCGTGGGCATTTTCAGGGGGACAGGGATTATGTGTCCTGAATGGAGAGCAAGACATATGCATTAAATTAGGGACTGCATGCTTGTGCTAGGCAGACACACATAGAAATAAACAAATTTGTGTATAATATATAGTTTTCAAAAACTTTTTTGCTTGCATGAGACGGTCTCATTAAGTGCATATCAATACCGGATGATACGTCAAAGGTGATTGGCTATATTCACCGGAGAAATGGAGAGGCAAATCAGACACGGGAGCCACGTCAGGAGAGCAATGTGTAATTCTGCAAAGGCTTATAGATCGGCCCCAGCTGATTAGTTGCACAGTATGCAGCTGGAGATACCCAAAAAATAAACAAAAAATTCAGAAATCAGTAATACAAATACACCTTTGATCTTGTGTTTGTAAAAAAATTTGTTAAATTGTGGAATCATGATCATAATATAGTGTTTATAAAGTTTGATTGTTGAGTTCCATACAATTATAATACAATGCCGGTCATGTTTGTGTGGCACGGAGGAGGATCGCTCTGGAGACGAAAGACACATAAGGTAGAACGAATCATGTAGGAACAGAACTCTCATGAGGGATAACACCCCCAATACTTTGCCTGTTGGCATGTACTAATATAAGGATACCCCCTCTTTTTTTCTGCTTTATAACGCTGATATATACTCGATATGTGAACTTTTGTAACTAAAATATTTAAGCAGATATAGGGTCTGAGAGATATATATACATAGTTTTTGCCTTTGTTAAAATTCTGTTAAACATTGTATTGGACGGGGAGTTGTTTTTTGTGGACAGACATGGCAGATTTTTGTGGTAATGCTTGGGACGAACTTGCGATGAGGGGCGGGCTTCCGATGACCGCAATGCCGAACGGGCAGCGTGCGCTTGCGCACACCGGCCCGTCCGGCCTTTATCTTACGAACATGCTACACACCCGCCGAATATCGTACGATGCTCGGTGGGTTTTCGAACATGTTCCTAAGATAAAAGTCGTGCAACCTTACAGTAGTAGAGGTTGAACGGCTTCCACACACCTTACGATAATGGTACTATCGCGGGATTTCCAGCGATTATCGCAAGGTGTGTGGGCACCTTTAGTTGGAGATCAACACCTTGGTCATTAAATTGAAAAGATTATTAGAGAAAAAGTCCTTGGTATATTGGCATATCAAATACTTTGAACGGTACACTAGAGAAAATACTGTCCCCTGGGGACTTAGGATACAGATCTTTTCCACCGTGGCAAAAATTGATAACGATCTCAAAACCAAATGGGAGTTAAACTTACAACAATGCTTGTTAAATATGATGTCCATATTGATTGAACATTATAAGATGGAATCAAGAGCAATCGACAACAAGATTAAGGAGCTATATCGGCACTGTGAATCCCTATGTGACTCACCCCTATTTAAGGATAAGGAAAAAGACATTAAAGATCACATAGAAACTTTCACAAAAAATCTCCAAGCTGTAGAGGGACTATAAATCTCAGCACAACTTTCCTCCGCCGCCTCTCTGCCACCTGTGCCCGGTCAGCCCGCTGCAGCTCTGTAATCTCCGGCCGCTCGCTCCTCAAGGGGGTCCTCGGCAGGTCCCCAGCGGGCTGCCCTCTACAATGCCTGATCCAGCCAGCCCGGATTGCCTTGTATGCGATCTGGGCCGGTAATCAGGCATTGTAGAGGCCTGATTACCCGAATGGTCAGTCCGCCCCTGCTTGGGGGTCAAGGAGCAAGACCAAAAACTGGTTCAGCTCAGATGGATGCATTTCCCGCACCTAACATGTCCGGCAACATAGAACCTTTTTTAGTGAAACTACAGGGGGACAAGGCAACCTCCAAGTAATTGAATTATCATCTTATCCCCTTACAAAAGAAGAAATATCAGTTCTTCAGTTAGGTCTAAGCTTCTGCCCACATAAAAACTATGACGAATTTGAGGTGGTTAAGGATGTAAACTTATTTGCACAAAAATTAATTTATAAACTGATATTTGATAAGGACCCACGTAAACAGCAGAAATGGTCATCTAACCCACAGCATTGGAAGGGATACAACATGGCTGATTTTAGGGTTTTAAAAGATCTTATATCCCTATTAGATGAAAATGAGGAGGTAGATTTCGACCTCCTACACGATACCATCAGCGATGAACAAATGGATATCCCTGTTACCAATATAGATGAACTGGAGTATTTTCAGCCACCTCAAGCATATAAAGCTAAATCTGAAAAAAATGCCATCTTTTCAATTGAATGCTAATATATTATACAATACATTTGTACAAAATGTCACCAAGGACATTAAAACTAAGTTGTATCCCACCTCTAAAAAGTACAATCTAACTAGATCCCAAGGAAAAGCCCTAGGAAGCCTGCAAGACAATCATAATATTATTATCAAATCATCTGATAAAGGGGGAAACGTGGTAGTAATGGACAGGGACAAGTATAAACAAATGTGTCTACGGATACTTAATAATGAACATTGGTATAATATTATTGAAGAACAAAAAATCCACATATTTAGGAAACAATTCAAATCCCTTTGAATTTATAATTCAAATGCTTTATAATGCTTTATCCAGGACACTAATATCTAAAGACACCTTTGACTTCCTAGATATCAAATATCCACGCACACCTACTTTCTATGCGCTACCCAAGACGCATAAAAACACCTATGAGCCACCAGGGCGTCCGATCATCTCAGGCATTTCATGTCAGAATGAGCATGCGAGTAAGCTGATAGACGACTTTTTAAGACCACATGTCTCAGCTTTACCTTCATATGTGAAGGATACAATTCACTTACTACAACTCATAGATGATCTGAGCGTCCCAAGGGACACATTGCTAGTAGCTATAGATGTTGAAGCTTTGTATAGCTCCATACCACGTTTTGGGGTTAAAAACAATCAAAAATATCCTATAGGAAAGACCCAAATCTCATTGGGAATATGTGGAATTCGTAATGAGTCTCTTGGAACACGTGCTTACAACCAACATTTTTACATGCGATGGCTCCCACTACCTCCAGGTGCAGGGGGTGGTGATGGGGACACGATGTGCCCCCTAATATGCCAACCTGTACCTGGGGGGGTGGGAGCGGTCTTTGTTGTCAGATGATAAATATGTGGAAAGCCTTAGTCACGTCCTAATATGGCTAAGATACATTGATGATGTTCTCATTTTGTGGACTGGATCACACCAAGAATTAGTGACATTTATGGCATTGCTCTCTGATAACCTGTACAATTTGAAATTTACTTTACAATACGACTATAAGAGAATTTATTTCCTGGATACAGAAATCTATATCTGTAGAATATGATTTTTGATGTCATATTTTTATGTCATATTCATATTCTTGTTCTTAAGGTGAAAAGTTTAAAAGAGGAAAAATAGCTTGTAATCAAAAATGTGTTTAATTACAAAGTTACAAAATTAATAGCATAAAACAAAAAGTATAGAAATATGTAGATGTATTAATAAGTTCTTGTAAGTGTTTAAAGTTTTAGTCTCTCATGTCTGAGTGTATGTGTGTGTCCTGCATGAATGCGTGTGTCTGACTGACCAGCAAGTCAGCGTGTGTCTAATACAACCTGAACCACAGACTCTAATCTCATTGCGTATATTCCCATACTAAACAAATGTATATATAGAAAATCAATCATCACTTATGTTCATCACATGCATACATAATCCCTATATGAATAATACCCTTTTAACAATATCACAGATGATTTAAATATTATTTCAGACTATAAAGGAATTGCACCCAACACTCTGATTTTTTATACAAAGCTAATTTACTTAAAGAACGCCTAATGCTGAGAGATACAGCAAATCCCTTCTAAAGAAAGCCTTCCAAAGAGCAAACAGCCAAAACAGAATTGACTTACTATATAAAAAGAAACGAGACCTTAGAGATACCTCAATTACCACCAAATTGATTTTAACTTACAACCGACAACATATGCAAATTCGGAAGATACTTGCCAAACACTGGCCAATTCTAACATCAGACCGGGTAATAGGGAAATATATTCGGGAACAACCAGAACTGGTCTTTCGAAGATCTAAATCCTTGAGGGATACTCTAACCCAAAGTCATTTTGAGGAGAATAAAAATACAATTCTGGTGCCAAAAAATAAAGGCCTCTATAGGTGCGGGAAATGCTCTCAATGCCCCTGGCTACATACTGGAAATATGACATTCCCT
Source organism: Nanorana parkeri (assembly GCF_000935625.1). Classification (NCBI taxonomy): domain Eukaryota; kingdom Metazoa; phylum Chordata; class Amphibia; order Anura; family Dicroglossidae; genus Nanorana; species Nanorana parkeri. The sequence continues at coordinate 81,696 of NW_017308175.1, read as the reverse complement.
TCTGTTCTCTTTGTCCATGCGTTTTGGACGATCTAGATTATGATCATGTATGCAATATACCATGAATGCGTGTTATAAGTGTATTGATAACCACAATCATGTACTTACTGTGTTATCAATGTTCCCAAATTATAAATTAAAAATAATATTATGGGATATAACAATACAGAAGGACATCAAAATGTCCACAGAATATAGAGATATACAACTATAAAGATGGCACATTGATATGAATTAATATGTGATGATTATGATGGTCTAATAATGTAAATAATATGTCCAATGCACTTAGATCTCTTCATGAATTGGGGGACTGCATGTAAAATCTGGGCAGAAATGTTTATAATAAGTTATGTAATCATTATTAATGTATATCTATTTCCATCTTCGTTTGTGGCTTGCATGTGCAACATGTAATTGAATTGGGAGAATACCCCCGGAGCTTGCTTGTTGGTCTGGGCTCGTCAGTGCACGGGAGCCATGGGTGTTTGGTGGGATCTTGAGCCCGGAAGATATCTTGGGGAAACTATGTCTGTATCACCCTCTGGCGCACTTGTAAAATAGGCGTCCTTGCTGTGACGTCATGTATGGGCCTTTTTATGGCCCTCCCATCACGCCGCGCGCCGGGGCTCCGCCCCCAGCTCCCTCCGGTTTTCGTGGGCGGGGCCGCGGAGTGCGACGTTTCAGGCAGCAATGCCGTTTGTGTGGCACGGAGGAGGATCGCTCTGGAGACGAAAGACACATAAGGTAGAACGAATCATGTAGGAACAGAACTCTCATGTTGCACCTGACAGTACTCACACTGCAGTACATACACTTTAACACACAGGTTTGACTTTGGTTTTAACACTTTTTAATATATTTTTTGTAGATGTTTTAACACACATTAATTTTACTTTTTTGTGTAATCATGTATCTCCTTTTGAATTTCTACACTTATCAGACCCATTTGATACTTTCTTCCCTCACACATGTGGATATATTTCCATATTTGCTCACTATTTTTAATCACTTACACTTTATACATCATCCTAATTGACCCTTGAATACGCACTTTCCACTAACCTACGGACAATAAGTAAATACACTCTAACCTCATACCACTAGCTACTAGTTAATACCACTAGTGTGTACATGATTTGGAGTCCTTCATATGCTGTTGGCTCCTATGCTTATTCTCTGATTATTGGCACATAATGAATGATTTGTACCTAACTCACTACGGGTGTTCTATAAATATGGTTCTGATTGTATACACATTGCTCTCCTGACTTGGCTCCCGTGTCTGATTTGCCTCTCCATTTCTCCGGTGAATATACCCAATCACCTTTGACGTATCATCCGGTATTGATATGCACTTAATGAGACCGTCTCATGTAAGCAAAAAAGTTTTTGAAAACTATATATTATACACAAATTTGTTTATTTTTATGTGTGTCTGCCTAGCACAATTTAATGCATATGTCTTGCTCTCCATTCAGGACACATAATCCCTGTCCCCTTGAAAAAGCCCACGGGCGAAACATGTCGGGGCTGTCTTCTTAAATTAATCAACAGGGATGAACTTTGATGAATTATTCAATCATGCTGTACAAACAAATATGATGTCAATGCAATCACATGAATTATATATGGAGTAATTATGTTTTATTGAATTACATTTTAATGTCTAAAAATCATGTAATAATAAATTAATTTGTAATTTTATACTTAAACAAGAGAGCGTACAGTATCTTTTGAAAGCCCCCTCCCCTAGGGCCTTGGCACATCCCTAGGTGGATTTTTCCAAATTTCTCCAGAACAAATACCTACCACTGGGGTGTGAGGTCACGCTCTCCTATACATACTGAGTTGGATGTACACGCCCACTAAAGTTGCTCCCTTTCATTAACTTGAATAGGTGACAGCTGCCGCTCGTAAACACCAATTTAGGGATTTCTGCTGCATGAAAACGCAAGTCCCTGACACAGAAATCCCTAATTGCCCTTAAAATAGAGGTGTGCATGTAGCCTAATACACTTCTACTCACCGCCCCTAAAAACGTAAAAAAAATACAACCCCCGTACATATAAAATAATACCCCCCATACACATGAAAAAATACCCCCCCACACGTGTGTGTGTGTATCCGATCCGATCCAAGTGCCGGCGCAGATCCAGCTACATGCTCTGCATCCGACAGAGATGCAAACCATGGAGCTGCTCTCGCAAGTTAGGTACGCGGTCCGTGACCGCGTAAATGACTTCTGAGCTGGCTGCGGGCCACAAAGTACCGGCTCACTGGCCGCGGTTGGCCCGCGTGCCGGTACATTGAGACTCTGCCATTTTTGCCGCCCCCCTGGAATCTGCCACCCGAGGCAAACGCCTTGTGTGCCTTGCAGCAGATACGCCCCTGAGTTCATCACAGGAATGAGCTTGGAGTGGTGGCTACTTTACAAAACACACAGGGACCATGGGGATCAAAAGTACCCACCCTACAGAAGGATGAACAGTTGTCAGCATGAATCCAGAGATGATTTGAGGATCTACAGCTGAGTTATACATAAATAATCTACAGTTTTATTTATAGTTAAGGTACTTGAATGCATTTTTAAGATTTAACTCCTGAGTTTCGCTGGAGGAATGGAGGGGGGAATCCCTGCTGGGAGTGGTGACTGACAGTCACGGCTCTCTTCATGGAGAAGATTATAAACTGAACAATCAGCAGTATGTGATCACTCAGTTCTTGATCAATAGAGCCAGCACGTGACAGCTGCAGTGTCACACATCGGCTCTAACTATGGGGATGAGTGCAATTTCACTTTCCCCATAATTCTCCTTTGAACTGGGCAATGTGGTACACACTAAAGTGACAATGCTTCCAGAAAGTCATGGAGCACAAGGAAAAAAGGGAATTGGGCGGAGGGACAGGATGACAGGGGGAGAAGGGGAGACAGGGAGATAAGGGGTTAAATTGAAAATGAAGGAAAACAAGGCAGGAGTGGTCTCCTCCTGATTGGAGACTAGTGGGAGAGGGTGGGATTTCCATGGGTGGGGATCCTGGGGAGGAGACCGGAAGAGGCCAGTTTGAGGAGGATTTCAACAGGAGAAGGTAATTCATTTATCCCTGTTGATTGCTAGCCAGGATGAGTGGTTTGGAGGAGCTACTGGCGCGGGTGCGGGAGGCTGCGGCGTCATGTGGCGCTTCCTGGGTCCAAGCCCAAATGACATCGGTGCTGACTGGTGTTCCGCCTAGCCTTGATGTCCCAGTTGACCCCTGGTTCCGGAGGTCACCAGGTTCGCTGAACTGGACAGGCCGCCTGACGTATTGGTTTTGCATGCTGGGGGCAATGATTTGGGTCAGCGGTCTATGCGAGAACTGATTCGAGACGTGAAATACGATTATTTGCGGCTTTTGGAAGCTTTCCCATGCATGATCATTGTGTGGTCGGACGTCGTGGCCCGCACGGCGTGGCAGATGGCTTGGTCCGTGGATAGAGTGAACAAGGCAAGGATCAAAGTCAACAAGGAGGTGGGGCGTTTTGTGGCCCGAAATGGGGGGGTGGTGGTTAGGCACCGCGAATTGGAGGTGGAAATGGGGCAGTACCTACGTGACGTGATGGTGTGCACCTGAATGCTGTGGGGACGGACCTCTGGTTCCTGGGTCATCAGGACGGAGTGCAGAGAGCGTTGCGTCTGTGGAGGGGCTCCAAAGCGTAGGCGTACGCTTGTGTCGCTGTGGCGGTTTGGGGTCCTTGAAGGTAGCAGGGATACCACAGTTTTTTATGCAAAATGTTTTGTTGGGGACCCATCACAGGTGTGGGTGTCCGTTTAAGTGGTGCTCAAGGGTCGAGCAAGTACTTTGGGCTGGATGGGTCTACGGTTGGCAGAGAGACGTCCCCGAGGCGGTGGTGTTGCGGCTGGGTACACAGTACTAGGCATCTGAAGCCGTAGACACATTTGGTATGGGGCGGTGTTCCTTTTCTCTTGTTACAATATGTGCCTTCAGGGACCCGGAAACCTGGGAGACGTAAAACTGTTGTTTACACTGTGTTTTTTTACCTGTTGTGTCTTACAGAGAATATTTGGGTTTTATTTTTGTATTAAAGTTTTATATTTAATTAAAGAAAAGTTGCTGCTGTGGCCTTTAAACTCCATATAGGTCTGGCGTGTTTTATTTGGGAACAAGGGAGTGTAAGTGTGGTGGGGGGACAGGCCACGGTAAGCAAGGTTGTTGCAGGTAAGAACGGTATCCCTCTAATATACCCTTGTCATGATAAATTAACACTCTTTTTGAGTTCGGAAAGGATGCTGGAGGGTAAATAAGAGAAGACTTTGAGGGCAAAACTGGACTTAGACTGGATTGTATATCATATTTGCCTTGTTGATATAAATTTTCATCTATGTAAAGTATTGACGTGCTTTATGATTTGGATTGACATCTTGAATATATTATAAAATGTCATCATTATAGCTGAATCTACTGATCATAACAAGTACAATGTATGATGTCTGATACAATTGCTGAATCACATTAACGTATTCTTTGTGGGACTTGCAGCTAGCAAAATCTTAATCTTCTTCTAACTTCAGGATAATCTTTGTTAATTCTCCTTAGGAACTGTTATCTGAGAATTGCAGACACAATGTTTAGACAATTTCCTATTCTTTATACGTGTGAGATTTTCAGATTGTTGAGGATATGTTTTCAATTGTATTGTACACAGACCCTATCACACATAGTTTTTGTTTACTTTGTCATCAAGAAAAAAATAATTCACTTCCATTCAGCTATAAAGGGGTTAAAGGTTTGAGGCAAGGTACATATGCCTACCTTCAGCACCACTGTCCTTACCTAATCCAGCTTTGCCCCCAGTACTTGGATAAAATATTAAGAATCAATAATGTCTTTCTGCATCAAGTGACAGACTTTTTTGCAAGCATACCCCCCAACCAACTGACTATAATTTACCCACTTTCCGAGCCAATGGTGCTTACAGGTATGGGGAAAGCATGTGACCTTCCCTACTTCCTCCCAGGGAGCAGTTGTGGAGCCCGAATAGTCAATTGCCAAGGCCAAACACTGCCATGTGAAGGAGAGGAGCGCAGCTCAAGGCACAAGCTGGGAAAGGTCCTGTGCTAAAATGAAGTAAATGCTATGCACATGCACTGTTACATCATCCCACTCCAGCCAATCAAGAGGCCGAAAATGCTGAAAGTTTCCTTAAATATAATAGCACCCTGCCTCAGTACTTCTCTCAAGAGCCTAAAGCCCTCATGAATAGGCTAGCTCTTGGGAGTAGTTATATAAATATCAAAATGCCTTGATGGGTAGATGGCAGTCTGGAGGACAGTGCCCTTCATTCTGGACGGTGGCTACTACTTTTGTTCCCCATGGTCCCTGTGTGTGTTGTAAAGTAGCCACCGTTCCAGCTCGAGACGGGCTGCATCTTAACGAGGAAGGTGTAGCACTTTTGGGGGAAAAATGGTTAAAAGACTGGAGGAGCTTTTCAACTAGATAAAGAAGGGGAGTTAATAAAAATAGATAAAATTAATATAGAACAAGTAACTACAGGGGTAATTAATATAGAGGGCAGTAATACAAGGGGGACAGAGGGCTCACTCCAGTCAATATAGATATAGATACAGATCACCCAATCACTCAAATTAATCTAAGTAGTAAGGTATCGCCCATACCTGTCAGAATGTTTATACTGCTCTGATATACAGTTCTATTTATGGAAACAATTAAAAATCTATGGTTAAGGAGATTCCCAATGTATTTCCATAAATCAAAATTTACGCGAGTTCTTTCATTTGCGCTGACTTCGAAGACAAAAGGAATACCAAAGTATACAAAATATAAATATTTATTTATCAAAAATCAGTGCAAAAATAATAATAAAATATAATTGGTAACGAACAAAGAATATGGATCAGATAATATCAATCAATTTGATAACACGGGTAATGCATAAAAATGTAACCACTGGATATTGTTCAAAATATAAATGTAACCAAGAAAACACGACTTTTTAAATGTAATGGGTATCTTCTCAGTATTACACAGAATAAGAAAACGAAAGGCTCAGAATTGACATGTGACTTCTCTCAGCACAGATATTTACCAACTCTAACTTTCACAGCGCATGGGCGATATTTATCCCATCATGCACAGGGCTGGCAAAAAGCCCAGACCAGTCAAAGTAGAGAAAAATTACCACCAGTTTAATTCAATATATATATGACTAGACCATTGACTAGAAACTGAAATCAGTTTCCTGGAGATTATACAAATGTATAAAACAAAAGTATATCATTATCTCCCCAGATTGAAAGACACAATTTTTACTGCAGTTAAAAATTATCTCAGATCAATCTAGATCCTACAAGAACTTAATGGTTTACCTGAATATATATATATATGTGGCTGATGATAAAAAGTATACTTTACCAGCAATTTAAATTTAGTTGTTTTGGAAGAAGTCAGCAGTCAATGCTCAGCAACCAGGGAAAGTCAGGTTCTCTTTAGTTCAGTTTCCTGGGACAGCCGTCCTCAGCCTCTGACCTATCCCCTTGGAATGTATTTGCTTACTGCCTTGTCTTGTTCGACTCTCTCTGATGATGGAATTCGAATCTCCCTCAGCTTCTGGTCCCCTCTCTATATCCCCCCCTGAGGTGTGGGCTTAGTTTGATCTATCACGTGATTACTGACGTGGAACCTTTAGGTACCTCGGCTTATATTCGGGACGGCTTATACTCGAGTATATACGGTAGTGGGGCGCAAGAAATGGGTAAACATGTAACCCATACTAGTACAAAAATCAAATGTATGTACACCAATGCTAGAAGCTTAGCAAATAAATTAGTAGAGCTCTAAGTTATGCTACTCGAATAGGACTTCAATATAGTGGGAATAGCTGAAATTTGGCTAGATAGCACGCATGACTGGGCTACCAATATAGAAGGGTACAACCTGTTCAGGAGGGACAGGGTTGGGAGAAAGTGGGGGTGGTGGGTTATGCATGTATATTAAAAATATCCTAAATAAGCACATACGTGATGATATCACGGCAGAGAACATTGTCCTGACTCTATACACTGGCATATGTTGCATAGTCCTGACCACTGCACTCTATACAAACTAATTTGTCTTGACTTCTGCACAGTTGTGAGTGTTGAAATCTTTACCATTCTTTATGGCATAATATATGCTACTCAATGAAGGGGGCACACTGACCACACAGACCTGGCCACAACATACAACTTTTTTTTAATAAAATTTTTCTTTAGTATAGACTCAGACAAAGTGTTTTCTCTATCTTTACATTATGTGTGCATAAAACTATATGCAATGAAGGAGGTAATCAATATTGTTATTATTATATGCTGCAGAATGGCTTTCCTTGGTGTCCCACATCTTTTACAATCATAGCAGTGCCCCTGTAGGTTTGTGAGATAGAAGTAGTTGGTTACAGCTGAATTGCTGCAATTAAGATATATGCAACTATTCACTTGCTGTAGTGTCCAACAATCCTATACGCACAATTAGTAAAAACTCATACACATGGCCATCAAGGCATTACCAGTCCATTACCTATATAAAATAGGACATTTCTGTAGATAGAGGGTGGAAAAGCAGTGAACTATACTTAGAATTGCAGGTAAGATACACATACTGTACCAGGCAGTTAGGCACTAAGGCACTTAGTGGCTTTCAATAACAACAAGCTTAAACTACACTAAAGGTAACACACTTCTGTGTCTCAGTATTGCCTGATATAAACTGGCTCTAACTTTCAAAAGCTTGGTCTCTGAAATTTTTTTCTGACTGTACCTCACACTGACTCCATTTTTGTTGCATGACATCTATATTTCACAATCATTTCTGATCATGTTGTTCCATGTTGAAATGATTGCAACATGCATTTTCAGCAGATTTGCCAGCTGCACATACATTCTGCAAATCTCTTCTATCAGACTCCAAAGGTCTATTTATCTATTGGATGTTTTAAGTCTGGTCACTGGTATTCCATATGTGTGCTTTAGCAGAAACTGGGATTCATCAGACCAGGCTACATTTTTTCAGTCTCAACTTTCTGTTTTTGGCTAACAGAAGTGGAACCCGCTACCTCGGGTGTTGGTCATGTGATGTATTCAAAGATCACAGTTGTAAAGAGTGGTTAGCAGAGTTACTGTAGCCTTGTTGAGTCTTGCAGCTCCAACAATGCAGGCAGAGGATACCTTGGCTAGAACATACAGAAAAAAAAAAATAACACAGAGAGCAAAGACCTAGTGTTTTTACACAAGAGTAAATTACAATACAATTGTATGTAGAAAAGGAGCTTTAAAACACTTGGACTCATGTCATCCAAGAACCAGGATAGAGTGCAATACTTGGCCATCCCTAAATCTCCCAATTAATCGGAGTGCCTTATCCTGGTTCTTGGATAAGATGAGTGATATGTCCACATTTCCAAGTGTTACAAAGCTAATTTTCTGCATACAATCCTGAGTGTATTTTCACCCTCTTATAGTATTCCACTCTTGGGTTAATACACTACTAGGCAGGGGCTGACTGGCAACTTTTAGCCCAGGGGTCTACTAGGTCTTTGCACTTTGTGTTATTTTTTTCTGTATGTGTCAGATCAAAATGGACTAGCATTAAGACATAGAGGAAGCTATTAAAGCTGCTGAACGTTATACCAGTTAGCAATTTTATTTTTTTGAGTGAAGTCAGTTTAGATCTAGCAGCAGAATGACAGGTGAAAAGAGATCAGGATCTACAGAAAAGAGACAAAACACTGCATGTCTTCCAACATGCAAACATCTCTTGTTTATATGATCTTGATTAGCAAACTTTCTGATGCAATGAAAGCTTTCACTTTAATAATTAAAGCTTTCACTTTAATTATATGCTCGCTTACAAAAGCAGTAGGGCCTATAAAAAAGGTGCCATCTTTCACTTGTATGTAGGGCACAATGACCTCCAAATACAGCCCAACTTATATGGCGAAACATAAGGAGACACATGAGAATTATGTGATGGGAGAGACAGGCAACATCAAAATGCAAATCACAAGTCAGGAGTGGTAGTCTGAAAATTCATGGGTACAAAACTTCCAGATAAATTCACCCAGGCTGAAGGAAAATACCAGAAAGATTGTAATAGGCAAAGTTTTACAGTACACAACAGTAGTAAGGGAATTCGGGTTAGATTTTTTTTTCTTAAGAGGTAGAGGTTTTACTGCATTGTAAGGCTATAGTAAAGTACATTTTTGTCAACTTTTCATTTGTATTACTCTACAGGCTGAACAAATAACCTATAATGTTTTCCTTTCTGCATAGGTGGGGTCCATACTAGTGGAAAACTGGAGGAAGGACTAGGTGAGTTTAAGCACAAAATTGCAAAGGATCACCCTATGGTATTATTGTACATGAAATTAAAATAAAAATGCAAATATGTTTCACTAGTCTAACCAATCAACTTGAATATCTTTGACTTAAAGTGGACCACTGAATAAAGTTTCCTGGCAACCAATTCCTTAAAGTGGACCTTTAGCTTTTGCTTTGCATCCTGGGAAGGTTACATCAGCAGAGCATTGCTGCAAAATCGCATCTGTAATCTCATGAGAGCTCAAGGAAAGGCGTTTTCCTCCTCTGAGATGATGTACATGTCACATGTCCTAGTCACATGTGCCAGAGTTCCAGGAAATAAAGGGAGATCTAGTAACTGCCTTTAATTAACATGACCACTGTCAGAAGAATGGGAAAGAAATAAGGTATGCAAAGAATACAAAGCCTGCAATTATCTAGAAGTATGTGTTTGTAGATTTTCATTACTAAACATTTCTAAAGGGGTCAAAGGAAATCTCACCGCTCCAATTCCTTAGCCACCATCAGGACTCCCCAGGTCCAATAGGTGCATCTCCACCTTGGAATGTAGTAGGTATACGAACAGACCGCACTATTCAGAGAATTCCAATACCTCAGGGCCTGTTCACACGACGTCCGTTTTGTGTGCTGACCGGCTCCGTACGCTGCTGCACTCAAAATGCATCCCTATGTGTTTTATGGGCTCCAGTTCTCACGTGCGCAGTCCGTTCAGCTTACGACAGAAAAAATACTGCATGTCACATTTTGTCAGGTCCGGAAACGCAAACGCGTCAAAAATGCACTGCGCTGCAGCTAACATAACACATCACCCGCAGGCTTATTCATAGAGGTCATAGTGCTGGCATTTGTTGCTTTATATACTTTTATTCACTGTTATACTGGATTTGCTGTGAATTTCAATAAAGTCTGAAGTATTGGAATTCTCTGGATAGTGCAGTCTGTTTGTATACTACTACATTTCTTAAGGGGTGTTTGTTGTTATTTGTTAGAGCCGTGTCCATACAGAAGGCTACCGTGTTGCCAAAATGTAACAGGGAAATGTCTTAAATATATTTGAAGGGTGTCAGCTGGAAAACTGTCCAAACCTAGTTCATATTGAATGAAGGTAGGGGGTACCTGGGAGATCCACATAAGTGACCTCCTAAAAAAAAGTTGCAAATTAGAAAATTTGCTGCCAAGGGCCTCTGAAACAGAACACCCAGAGCACAAAGCTAACCCTCAACAGTATTAAGGGTCAGGGACCTATCCACCTCAGACTCGAGAAATAGAAGAATACATCACACAGAGAATCTACACAGATGAATCTTGCTCGATTCACAACAGAAACAAATATGTTTTCCTTATCCAGTGATACACCTTTTGCAAGTTGGCCTTACAAGCCCTTAACATGGTTGGGATAGCCTCCTTTGATAGCCATGCTGTTAGAGCCAGTGATCAGGAAGCAGAATGATAAATGGCACCCGGAGACAGGAGATCAAGATGGTCCATAAAAGAGAAATGGATCACTGGAAAGCTGATGAATAAGATCTGGGTACCCAACTCTCCTTTTCCAATCTGGAGCAATGAGAAGCAATGGAATTCTTTTTGCCTTTGATTTTGTGAAGCGGATAAGGAAGCAACTTTAGGAAAGGGAATTAATAAATAGGATTGTAATGATTCCATGGAACAAATCAAGCTTTTGCAATCTGAGTCCACATTATTTTGCAATCTGATTCCACAGCTTTTGCAATCTGATTCCACATTCTGGAGAACTCAACTCTAACACAATGCTCAAAAGCCAAGCCTCCTCCAGCGACTGTCACTGCGACTGGGCACCCAGGAACCCTCCCCAGCCTTGCAAAATAACATTTGTGATCACTACCTTCCCCTTCAAAGGGTAGACTAAACTGCCTGATATCAAGGCCAGAAACTAAAGCTACCAAGGACAGCCACATTCTGGCCATCTCCAGCGAGGATGTTCCACTGCAGACATCTTGTGTGATACTGGGAGAAAGGCACCACCTCAAAGGAGGCTACCATGAGACCCAGAATCTCGAAGATCACCAAGGGCATTTGTGCAGCTGATGAACCTGAGACCGAAGCTTCTCTGGTATCTCTTGAGACAGAAAAACTATAGTGAGAAAGTTATCCAACACGAGACCCAAATACTCCAAGCCACACTTTGGTGCTAGAGAGGAAATATGCAGATTGAGAATCCAGCTGAACGTACACAATTACATACTTGTTAAGGTTGAATAAAGACACAGGTCCATCGATTTTAACCTTTTTGGTTGTGTGTGTGTTTGTTACTTATATTACCTGTACTTCTATATGTCTTGCTTGCTGAGAAAATAATTTAGAAGGGAGTTCAACAATTTTACAGTTCTCACAGTAAAGAATACCCTTCGCAATTTCATATTAAGGGGGTTATTTACTAAGCTGCCAAGAGCCGAAGTAAAGGGAGCCGCATGCCATTCGGCTATTTATTTCAGCAGAGTATGGCTGATTTCAGCCGTACACCGGCTGGCTTCGGTTCCCTTCAGTTCAGCCGAACATGCTCAGCATGTGTGGCTAAGCCGAAGTGAAGAACACTTTCAACACTGACCTAAACCTCCGGCAGTTAACTCGCTGCCGTTCGCCCCTATTCTCATAGGGGCCGAACAGCAGTGAGTGAATAGCTGAATGCTGCCGAGGTAGCGAGCAATGCCAAGGAAATATGACCTGGTATGGTGGAGGAAGGGGGGGC